>NC_068382.1:46106-338606 GCF_023724105.1 Carassius gibelio
ATTGGTGCGTTGGTCTATTTATAGGTTAAATGAGCCTATGTCTAGAATGCTGAGATGTTACGATGTGACACAGGACTTATTTTATTTCTTTATTCCAACTTCCAAGTGGTCTAGTCTACGTTAGTTATGAGTAAATTATGTTAAAACATGAATAAATTGCTCATTGTTGGCAAAAGGCAAAAGAGCTGTGTGCGTGCGCACATTTGAATAATGTCGGGCTGTAAACGGGTTCGGGCTTTAAAAAAGCTGTCAATCAAAATGTACTTGTCGGGCTCGGGCCGAAACCTGTCGGGCTCGGGTCCTGTCGGGCCTAACTTTTAAGGCCCGATTACAGCTCTAATTCCTGGTAATCACTGGCAGTGTGACAGTGCAAAATCTAGCGACCCGGGAACAATTGCCAGGACACATTACCCTTGTATTTGCCGGAATTGCAGTGCGAAAGGGGCTATAAGTTGAGACTGGGCCATGGAATATCTGAAGACAGATTTTTCACAGTTAATATAGACTGATGAGATGAGAGTGACTCTTGACGGACCAGATGGATGAGACCATGGCTGGATCAGTAATGGGCACAGACTTCAAGGTGGAAGTGGGGTACTGGTATGGGCTGGTATTATTAAAGATAAGCTAGTTGGACCTTTTCAGGTTGAAGATTGACTCAAAATCAACTCCCAAACCTACTGCCAGTTTTTAGAAAACCCTTTCTTCAAGCAGTGGTACAGTAAAAAGTCTGCATCTTTCAAGAAGACCATCATTTTTATGCAGGACAGTCCTCTATCGCATGATCCGAAGTATTCCACTCCACAGACAGCCAGTAAAGGCCTTAAAGAGGAATGAATAATGGCATGGCCCCCTTCTTCACCTGATCTAAACCTTATTGAGAACTTGTGGCTTTTCTTAAATGGTAGATTTATGGTGAAGGTAAACAATACACCTCTATGAACAATGTGTGGGAGGCTGTGATTGCAGCTGCACACAAAGTTGATCGTCAACAGATCATGAAACTGACAGACTCCATGAATTGAAGGCTTATGACTTTAGCTGAAAATAAGGGTGGCTGCATTGGCCAATTTTATTTATTTATTTATTTATTGATGACAATAATTTTTATTTGTACATTTTGAGTTGTTTATTACTTTAACTTTTACAGATGAAAATTAACAAGATGTGAAAATTTTAATTTTTCTTTTAGTTAGGACAATAATTCTGCATACTTATAGCTGCCCAATAATTGTCCACACATAGAAATTCACCTAAGAAAGCCAAAACCTCACTTTTAATTCATTAAATAATCAGGTTTGAGGCTTTTTAACATTTTGGATTGACCAAGAGCACTGTAGTTGTTCAGTAATAAAATTAATCCTCAAAAAAAAAAAAAAAAAAAAACATTGTCTAATAATTGTGCACATGGAGTTGACCCAAGAAATTTGCATATTAAATATGATACAGTAGGATAATATATTCAGAAACTGGCATTATAATTATTTTTCAACAGAATATTACACAGAAAGTTTAAATTATGCGAGAATCAATGTTTTAAAAATGTTTATACAAGATTTAAAGCATTATTTTTTCAGTTAATTTATACCACCATAGGGTGACATATCATGGGGGATACATTTACAATTACATTTATTCATTTAGCTGACACGTTTATCCAAAGTGACTTACAACTGTCAAAAGGTTACATGCCTCTGGAGCAACTAGGGGTTAAGTGTCTTGCTCAAAGACACATTGGTGTCGCACAGTGGATTCGAACTTAGGTCTCTCACACCAAAGCATGTGTCTTATACACTGCTCCAACACCACCCCAGATACAGATTTTGAAAAAAATCTTGAACCCAAGAAATGAGAACTACACTCACTCCACAGCCTCTCAAATGTTTGTGCCCCCAGGATAGGTCACCCTTTTTAGGGTTAAGTATATGTGTAATACATGTCAAATGTGAAGTCAAATGTGTAACACTGTGACATCATTGAGCGTTGTGAGGTTTTGTTTTAATAAAGACCTCTCTGTTTAGTGCTACAGTATACCTTGATAGTAAGCAGAGTTGGATTGTGGCCAGGGCCTCCCCCAGTGTTTTCTGGGTTAAACTCTGAATCAGGCTGGCACATAAAGCTCGGTTTTAGCAAGTAGCCACAGCAGCCATTTGGTAAAAAACGGCCTCTGTTTAGATCCATCTCTTCACATTGGGTTTGGAAGTTCAATGCCACTGTAAAATAATTTTTTGTCAGTTGTTTATAAATGTGAAATACACACTCATTTTAAAAATGATCATAGTCTGCATGTTTTCTTTGCTTAAATGTTTACCCATCTGACAACCAGCATTCCACATGTCTTGAGGGTTGTAGTTGGAGGATTGCACACGCTGACCAGATGGGTAGATCCTGCTCAACTGCATGCTGTTGTGACGTACAAACAACTTCCCTATGAAAAAAAGAGAGAGACATTTTGGAACCATTAAAAAAAAAAAAAAAAAAAAAAAATCTAATAAATAGGAGACAATGTTTATCTTTGATTTACTGTTAAAGTTACATTAGTTTTTTACTGTAGTCGTGTTGTTTATGTGTGAAAAAAGGCAAATATAACTTCTGTTTACACATCATTTCGTTAATTATTCAATTAATTATGCCAAAAAAATAAAAATAATAATAACAATAATTGTGTGTAGTTAAAGATACATAAAATAATACATAACATGACAATAAACACAATATATAATTTGAAATGTGGAGGAGATTACTCTGTAATTTATATTTTAAGTCCACAGGGAACAAAGTATCTGTACACTGAATAAACACACTCCCAAACATGCACTTGCATATAGTACCTGATTCTTTGATTAGTTTCAACGCATCACTCTCAGAAAACGAGGATATTTCATTGGGAGGTTTCTTGGCACATGGGTCAAACTGTTTGAAAGCAACACTGTGGGTGTACACCACCAGATCAGACAGCTCTGGACTCAATTTGCAATCCCTCTGAGGAAAAGCAAATACAAAATGTAACTTAGTAATCTAAAAATTCAAAAGTGAGGATTATGATGTTCCTGATGATGATGAAATAGCATGTGATAGTGATAGCAAACCAAAGTAACATGAAACCTATACTCGGAATTTGTCCTCTGCATTTAATTCATCCAAGATAGTGCACACACAGTAGGAGCAAAGAGTAGAGAACACATACACACATCGTGGTCACCCATGCACCAGGGGGGCAACCATTATTGCTGTAGCACCTGGGGAGCAATTGTAGGTTAGATACCTTGCACAAGGCCACCTCAATTGTGGGTTTTGAGTGTGGAAAAAATTGCTGATCATTCATCCCCCATGTATACAAACATACATATCAGTGATTCTTAAGTGCCTGGAGCCCCCAAACACTGCACATTTTGCATTTTTAGTCTTTATTAATGAGTTGATGGCCTGAATCAGGTGTGTTGATTAAGGAAACATGTAAAAGTAATACCTGTGTCATACCCATGCCATTGTACAGAGTTGTGTCCTGATATGTCACAAAAACAAGAGCACACACATACACAAACACGTCTATGTTACTAAAAGGGGACTGATGGGACCAGTGTTTCTGGTCAATTTGAAGAAAAGAAATTACACAAAGTTTTCATTTAAGGTCTTTTTTCATAATATAACTGATTTTTTTTTAATATATTTTTTAAAACATTCCAAGTGAGTACCATATGCTCTGAGCGATGTCTACCTATCCAACAGGAGACCTCCATAGAATGCAATGCAACTGTGTGTGGAAACACAAGGGCAATTGTACCAAAGCATTGATTCGTCTACTATTTGGGGTCACCCAAATAGTAGACGAATCAATGCTTTGATTCTAGGAGCCTGATTCGACTACCAATCTAACAGTGGATTATTCACAGGGTGTTATTGATTATGCCATTTTGACTATATGGGGGAGCTCAAATATCTGATTTCACATAGAACTACCGGTTTTATCCCAATAAGCTAATATACAGCCTATTATGATTAAGCTGTAAGAATCAGAAAAGAAAGATGCTTCAAATTAATATTTTAAAGTGCGTGAATAAATCCAACCACCCCTATAGATTTATGTTTCACTTTCCATAAAACGTGACCAACAGAGGAGCATCTTTGTTGCTCCTCTGCTCCATCTTTAATGTCACAGAAGGTTTTAATATAAAAAATGAATCTTGCAAACATGAAGACTTTAAACATACAATTGCGACAATATATGTTTGTGGCAGGGGGGGCGTGGTTTAGCGAAGTCTGCAGCGGGAGAGAGAATCAGGAGACGAGCGGTAAGTGAGTGGTTTGGGCAAAAATTATCATCACCTGTTTCTCGTTCTAGTAATTGGCGTGGAGAGAGTATAAAACGCCGGGAGAAACGGATGCAAGCGAGAGAGAGACGGACTGCTGACCCGAACCGGAAGGAGTGAACCGGAAGTTTGACGGAGTGTCAGAATAAGAGTCCCCGTTTGGGTGTTTGTGATTTTCTTTGTTCTTTGTTTAGTTTTGGTTAAATAAACACGTCAGCAGTCCAGCCGACCCCTTTGCCCTCTTCCTTGCCACACGAACTCACTACACTGGTGCCGAAACCCGGGAAGGAAGAAGGACCGCCGCCGCCATGCAAAGCCCGTCCTCCACGCCGCTTGCGGATATCATCGCTTCCCTCGCGGTCCTGCACCAAGAACAACATCAGGCCCTGCTGGACCTGAGGACCGATCAGGAGAGACGATTCCAGGCCATCGTTCAGGCCCAGCAGGAGGACCGCGAGAGGTTCCGGAGCTGGATGGATCGGGAGGTTCGCGCCGAGGCCGCCGGGCCGCCCGCCGCCCCCATGCACCTGCCGCTTCACAAGATGGGGGCCCAGGACGATCCGGAGGCCTTCCTGGAGCTCTTCGAAAAGTCGGCGGAGGCCTGCGGGTGGCCCCGCGAGCAGTGGCCGGTACGCCTAATACCCCTGCTCTCCGGTGAGGCCCAGGTGGCCGCGCAACAACTTCCGGTGGCGAACCTCCTGGTCTTCGACGACCTCAAGAGGGCCATTATCCAGCGGGTCGGCCGGTCGCCAGAGCAACATCGCCAGCGCTTCCGGTCCCTGGATTTGGGCGAGGCCGGCCGGCCCTTCGCGATGGCCCAACAGCTCCGGGACTCCTGCCGCAAGTGGCTACTGGCCGAGGGAAGTGACGTGGAGCATGTCGTCGACCTGGTGGTGCTGGAGCAGTTCATCGCTCGGCTTCCCAAGAAGACGGCCGAGTGGGTCCAGTGCCACCGCCCCACGTCGCTGGACTCGGCCATCCATCTGGCGGAGGACCACATGGTGGCGTGCCCAGGGGTCGGCGCACCCCCACCTGCTAACTCTCTCTCTCCTTCTCTCTCTCCCCCCTCTCTCTCTCGCCCTGTCCCTCTCCCTAGGTCCCGTCCACCCGGCCCTCCTCGTGTCCCGCCCCGGGGGCGGGGCGGGATCGACCATGGACACTTCGGGAGCCCAAGGGCCCCGCCCAGGGGGGCAGGGATTGTGCCTGCTGGGGGGGACAGTGCTTCCTTTTCTCCACTCTCTCCGCGCCAATTCTCCAATCCACTCCCTGCCACTGGGGCGGCGGGTAGGTCTGGGCTGGCCTGTTGGCGTTGCGGGGACCCGGAGCATTTCGTGGACAGGTGTCCAGCGATGGAGGTGGGGACAATGATCCGGGTCCCGGATGTCCCACAGGTCACCCCCGGTCAGGCTGGCGAGTACCAAATACCCGTGAGTATCAAGGGGGGTACATATCCGGCCTTGGTGGATTCGGGATGTAACCAAACCTCAATCCATCAAAGCCTGATTTAACCGGGGGCATTGGATACAAGCCGCGTGGTTAAGGTGCGGTGTGTACACGGGGATGTGGTGGAGTATCCGGTTGTCCCAATTAGTATTCATTTCCGGGGACAAAAGCATAGTGTAGAGGTGGCGGTTAGTCCCCACCTCCGGCATCCGGTAATTTTGGGAACGAATTGGCCTGCGTTTACGGTTTTATTGGGGTCGTTATGTGCGGATGCCTCTTGGGGAAATAAGGCACGGAAGGAGGCCGTGCGGGTACAGGTGGGAGAAACTGAGCCAGGGTCGCTGTGGTCTGCTTCAGGGGAACTGAACGAAATCGGGAGACTAATTCTCTCGGAGCGTGATGACTTTCCTCTGGAGCAGTCTCAGGATGAGACACTAAAACATGCGTTTCAACAGGTCCGCGCCATCGATGGCCAGTCTCTCCAACCTGCCCTCCCGCTCTCCTATCCGTATTTTGCCATTTTAAAAGACCGGTTGTATAGAGTGACCCAAGACGCTCGGACAAAATTGAATACAACCCAATTGTTAATTCCAAAGAGCCGCCGGGAAATGCTTTTCCAGGCGGCTCATTCTAATCCTATGGCGGGCCATTTGGGACAGGCCGCAACACTAAATCGCCTCATGGCCCGCTTCTTTTGGCCGGGCATTCATGACAACGTGCGCAGGTGGTGCGCGTCTTGTCCGGAATGTCAATTGGTAAACCCACCGGCCGCCCCAAAAGCGCCTTTGCGCCCTCTTCCCTTAATGCAGGTCCCCTTCGAGAGAATTGGCATGGACCTCATCGGGCCATTAGAGCGATCGGCACGAGGACATCGCTTTGCATTAGTCATAGTTGATTATGCAACACGATATCCTGAAGCGGTGGCCCTCCGCAACATTTCCGCTAAAAGTGTTGCGGATGCCCTGTTTCGTCTTATCTCCCGGGTGGGGGTTCCAAAAGAAATCCTCACCGATCAGGGCACGGCGTTTATGTCACGTACGCTACGCGAACTGTACGGATTGTTGGGCATTAAATCGATTCGAACTAGCGTCTATCACCCACAAACCGACGGCCTGGTCGAACGATTTAATCGCACACTTAAATCCATGATTCGTAAGTTCGTTCACGAAGACGCCAAAAATTGGGATAGGTGGCTAGAGCCCTTGTTATTTGCTGTGCGAGAGGTCCCACAAGCCTCCACGGGGTTTTCCCCCTTCGAGCTTCTCTATGGACGCCAGCCCCGGGGGGTGCTCGACGTACTGAGAGAAACTTGGGAGGAGGGACCGTCTCAGGGCAAAAACGAAATTCAGTATGTGCTGGACTTGAGAACAAAACTCCACACATTGGGGCGGCTATCCATGGAGAATTTGTTACAAGCCCAGGACCGCCAGAGCCAGCTGTATAACAGGGGAACTAGGTTACGCAAATTTGCACCGGGAGAGAAAGTACTTGTATTACTCCCAACGTCGAGCTCCAAATTAATGGCTAAGTGGCAGGGACCGTTTGAGGTCGCACGACAGGTCGGAGATCTCGATTATGAGGTAATACGGTCCGATAGGAACGGGTCCCGTCAGATATACCACCTCAACCTCCTTAAAAAATGGAATGAGGCGGAATCAGTGATGTTGGCAACGGTGATTGGCGGAGAGGATGATCTCGGGCCAGAGGCGAATATCAAACCCCAATCCCTCGCCCTGGCTCCTGGTGGAGACCACCTCTCGCCGTCCCAACTCACTGATGTAACGAAATTGCAAGCAGAGTTTGCCGACGTCTTCTCGCCCCTGCCGGGCCGTACTAACCTAATTCAGCACCATATCGAGACCGAGCCGGGCGTGGTAGTTCGCAGCCGGCCGTATCGTTTACCTGAGCACAAGAAACAAGTAGTTCAGGCTGAATTGGGCGCTATGCTTGACATGGGGGTAATAGAAGAATCTAATAGTAACTGGGCGAGCCCGATAGTTTTAGTTCCGAAAACGGACGGCTCAGTCCGATTCTGTGTAGATTACCGCAAGGTGAATGCTGTGTCGAAATTCGACGCGTATCCAATGCCGCGGGTTGACGAGTTGCTTGATCGGCTAGGCACGGCTCGCTTTTATTCGACATTGGACTTAACAAAGGGCTATTGGCAGATCCCCTTGTCTCCATTGTCCAGAGAAAAGACAGCTTTCACAACGCCGTTCGGATTACACCAATTTGTTACCCTTCCGTTTGGCTTGTTCGGGGCCCCAGCTACCTTCCAGCGCCTCATGGATCGGATTCTACGGCCCCATGCTGCATATGCTGCTGCCTACCTAGATGATATTATTATATTTAGTAATGACTGGCAGCGGCATATGCAGCATCTGAGGGCTGTCCTGAGGTCGCTGAGGGGAGCGGGGCTCACGGCCAACCCAAAGAAGTGTGCGATTGGGCGTGTGGAAGTAAGGTATCTGGGCTTCCACTTGGGGCATGGGCAGGTGCGTCCCCAAATTGATAAGACTGCCGCTATTGCGACCTGCCCACGACCCAAGACCAAAAAGGAGGTAAGACAGTTCTTGGGGCTGGCGGGATATTATAGACGGTTTATTCCTAATTATTCGGACCTCACCAGCCCTTTGACTGACCTTACTAAAAAGGAGGTACCAGATACGGTCCAGTGGACGGAGCCGTGTCAGCAGGCCTTTACTCAGGTCAAGGCTGCTCTGTGTGGCGGGCCGCTGTTACACTCTCCTGATTTTTCTCTCCCTTTTCTGTTGCAGACAGACGCATCGGACAGGGGGCTGGGGGCAGTCCTGTCCCAGGAGATAGAGGGGGAGGAACGGCCGGTGCTGTACATTAGCCGGAAGCTCTCGAAGAGAGAGGCTAAGTACAGCACCATCGAGAAAGAGTGCCTTGCCATCAGATGGGCCGTCCTCACCCTCCGCTATTATCTCCTGGGACGGGAGTTCACCCTCTGTTCGGACCACGCTCCGCTGCAGTGGCTCCACCGCATGAAGGATACCAACGCGCGGATCACTCGTTGGTATCTAGCTCTTCAGCCTTTTAAGTTCAAGGTGATCCACAGGCCGGGTGTTCAGATGGCGGTGGCCGACTTCCTCTCCAGAAATGGGGGGGGGGGGCTGCAGGCCGGATGGCTCCCCGGCCTGAGTCGGGCGGTGGGGGTATGTGGCAGGGGGGGCGTGGTTTAGCGAAGTCTGCAGCGGGAGAGAGAATCAGGAGACGAGCGGTAAGTGAGTGGTTTGGGCAAAAATTATCATCACCTGTTTCTCGTTCTAGTAATTGGCGTGGAGAGAGTATAAAACGCCGGGAGAAACGGATGCAAGCGAGAGAGAGACGGACTGCTGACCCGAACCGGAAGGAGTGAACCGGAAGTTTGACGGAGTGTCAGAATAAGAGTCCCCGTTTGGGTGTTTGTGATTTTCTTTGTTCTTTGTTTAGTTTTGGTTAAATAAACACGTCAGCAGTCCAGCCGACCCCTTTGCCCTCTTCCTTGCCACACGAACTCACTACAATGTTTTTTCAAGTCATCTCCAGCAGGTGATAAATAAAGTATATGAACAATGCAGTGCAAATTGACAATTTATTACAGTATAGAAACTATTCTGCCTTATTATGTGATAAAAAGTGTTTGTAGTATATGAACAAATCATTACTATTTGTTATTGTCCAGCAGTTATGGATTTATAAGCCAATTAAAAGATAGAAATTAGAGAAGTTGCCTATAGTATCCACTACCAGCCAAAGGTTTTTGAACAGTAAGCTTGTTAATAATTTTAAAGAAGTATCTTCTGTTCACCAAGCCTGCATTTATTTTAACATAAAGTACAGCAAAACGGTAACATTTCGAAATATTTTTACTAGCCAATTTAAAATAACTGTTTTCTATCTGAATATCTTTAAAAAATGCAATTTATTGAGATTTCAAAGCTGAATTTTTAGCATCATTACTCCAGTCACAAGATCCTTCAATAATAATTCTGAAATCATTCATTTTTTAATCAATTTAAAGAATCCTTGCTAAATAAAAGTATTAATTTCTATAATTTATTTTCCAAAAAAATAAAAATTATACTGACTATAAGCTTTTGAATTATATAGTTTATAATGATGCAAAAGCTTTTTATTTCACATAAATGCTCATCTTTGGAGCCTTCTATTTATCAGAGAATACTGAAAAAATGTACTCATCTGTTTTAAATATTGATAATCAGCATATTAGAATGATTTCTGAAGGATGTGACACTGAAGACTGGAGGAATGATAGTGAAAAAACAGCTTTGATCACAGGAATAAATTACATTGTAAAATATATTCAAATAGAAAAGTTATTTTAATTAGTAAAAATATTTCACAATATTACTCATTTAGCTGTACTTTTGATGTAGCTGTACTTTTGAATAAATGCAGGCTTGGTGAGCAGAAGAGACTTCTTTAAAAACATTAAAAATCTTACTGTATAAAACGGTTGGCTGGTAGGCTATATAGATTACAGCAATGTTATATTGTAATGTTTTATATTATATTGTAATGTGTATATATATATATATATATATATATATATATATATATATATAGATCTGACGCTATCGGTTCTGCTTTTGGTACTGGAGGGGAAAAAATTAATCTACTATGTATTTTTGCTTAATAATGTTATCGTGCACATTTTATCTTACCAAACATTTCTAATTTGCGATCATATTAAGACGTTTGTCTGTGAAATCTGCGAGATCTCTCATGCGCGCCACGGAGGCTGTCTGTCAGTCACACAAACACACCACAAAACCGAGCGCGCCGCACACACACACATAAAAAATCAGAAAGCGGCGTGCCTAGAGTTTTCCGCGCGTTTTTAGACGCGATATGTGAACGGCCCCTTACAGTACGAAAAATCCTGCTTAATACAAAGAGTGACGATGGCGGAGACAGCAAAACGTTCCCAACTGTGGTTATACTTCACTAGAGTTGATGCAGACAACACTGGTTGTCATAAGTCAAAGCATCTTTCAAAAGTGCATTATGTGCAGACAGAGAAATGCAAAGATTTCGATTGCCAACACAACACAAAGTAACAAAACACAAATTACAGATAAGAATACCGTTAAAGTACCGGACCGTTAAGCAGTATGTAAGCGTAGTAATACCGTTAAAACCTTAACGATACCCATAAATAAGTTACAATGGTAAAAGCTTGTGTAATTAACTGCCATACTCGTACTCATGACCGGCATGGAAAAATAATTTGAATGGAGTGCGGTTTTTCAGCTTTCCCGCCTGGAAAACCGCACCTTGATCTCAGGTCTCCGAGTTAACAAAGCGGCGTCACATGGCTTGGTTAGCAGCAGTAAGAAGGAAAAGAGGGATTGTCCCTTTGGTCTGATATATACACACGTATGTATGTGCATATATATATATATATATATATATATATATATATATATATATATATATATATATATATATATATATATGTATATATATATATATATATATGTATAAATATGTATATATATGTATATATGTATGTATATGTATATATGTATATGTATGTATATGTATATATATGTATATATATATATATATATATATATATATATATATATATATATATATATATATATATATATATGTATATATATATGTATATATATGTATATATATATATATATATATATATATATATATATATATATATATATATATATATATACAGAAATGTACGTTATATAAACGACTTTTTTTTTGGATGTGATTAATAGATTTGACAGACTTACATTAAATGTTACCTATGCATGAACCACATCTCCTGCATTATGAGTGTTATGCATATTGCATACCACCTGTTACAGTAATAAACGGCAAAATTGATCAATTCTGTATCTCTTTATTTGTGCATCATAACACACTGAGGTTAATTTGTACAGTTTACAATAACGCATATTAAAAAGTAAAGGGGCAGTGTAACACATAAAAGGTAATTAGGTAAACAAGTATCAAGACCACAGGTAGGGCAGTGAAAATTGGAAAAAAAGAAGATTATTTAATTTATACGTTCAGTGCACTTCAAGTATCCTTCAAGTATAGTACAGTAACCTTCAAGTATCAAGAACATAGATAATGTAATAAGTGAAAAAGGTACATAGAAAGACAATTGTTAAAATTGATTAATTCAAGACCTTTGTGCAGACAACAGTTTTCCGCTCGTTGACGCGGATAATTTGAAGGTTCTGCACCCATCCATTTGTAAATTGCAGGTGAGACTCGAGAGATTTATTAAACTGATCAGAGGTGTATGCTCTGACACTACAAACAAGTTAAGAAAACACATTGGGGAAGGTTACGAGCGGCAGCTCTTTAAGATCATCCGACCACTCTTTGTGTTCGTGCTTGTCTTGATTTTTTTCTAAATACCGCATCTTTGCTTCCTTGTTGAGTTTTTCTTTATATGTAATCTTACACTTGATCTGTATGTCATGTCATGTCACTTTCACTTTCACTTTTACTGATGAGCGTGTCCCCAAACATGGCCGCGACTACCCAGAATGCAATGCGCATTGACGTAGTTTCCCAAGCTCTATACTGTCCATGTCCAGAAAGGTAAGAAAAACATCATCAAAGTAGTCCATGTGACATCAGAGGGTCATACATTTTGGTCCAAAAATAGCAACAACTACGACTTTATTAAGCATTGTCTTCTCTTCCGGGTCTGTAATGTGCGCGTTCTCTGCAGTATGATATCCGGTTCAGGAACGAATCATTCGATGTAACCAGTTCACCAAATCGAACTGAATCATTTGAAACGATTCACATCTCCAATAAGCATTGATCCACAAATGACTTAAGCTTTTAAGTTTTTTAATGTGGCTGACACTCCCTCTGAGTTAAAACAAACCAATATCCCGGAGTAATTAATTTACTCAAACAGTACACTGACTAAACTGCTGTGAAGAGAACTGAAAATGAACACCTAGCCAAGCTAGATAACGAATAAAAGATCGACTCATTCTGATTCAGACATTTAAACATTAGAATTTATTTTAAATATTATCACATCTTTTGAGATTTTAGCTTTAAAGGGGGGGTGAAATGCTCGTTTTCACTCAATATCCTGTTAATCTTGAGTACCTATAGAGTAGTACTGCATCCTTCATAACTCCAAAAAGTCTTTAGTTTTATTATATTCTGTACCGATTTTTCCCAGAAAAACACGACCGGCTGGAGGCGTGACGTGTGGGCGGAGCTAAAGAATCATGAGCGCCAGTAGGCTTTTGCATTGAGAGCGTTTGGAAGCTGTGACATTACCGTGAGGAAAAAAACATCCAAAACAAACCATGGCTAACAGTCAGATTCAGCCGTTTATTTATGATCCAGAATCACATCCCGAGGCTGAAACTGAAGGAGAGCAGCAGCAACGACTCACTCCGAGCGGGGCTCGAACCCGGGTCTCCGGCATGGGAGGCGGACGCACTAACAAGGAGGCAGAGATATTTTAAGAAGTTTTACTCACCGCCTGCGGTTCCAACACACGATCGTGACCCTTTTTCGTTGGGATTGCATCATCCTTAAGAAATAAATGATATGCAAATCCATCGTCAAACTGGGCCTTGTTTGTAAAACAAGCATCTTTGAAATGTAGGGAACAAACACAAACACTTGCACAACTTCGTTGATGCTCTGTAAAAATAAACTCCATCCACTGGTCCTTTAATGCTGTTTTTTTTTTGGTAATCTGTGCAGGGTTGTCTTGCCCTTGCAACCAAAAATACACTTCTTTTGTGACATTTCGCGACGCTCTCGCTCTGATCAGTGAATGTCTGTTGTGACATTCTGAATCAAAACTATTGTATAGAACACACCTGTCTGAGTGCCATTAGTGGTCAAGTTGAAGTATATTTACTTGATCTCAATAGTCTGTACACAAGATTCTATATTTGAATCAGTTTTAGTGATATTTGAAATAAGGAATGTTGTTCATTTTAACAGCTTTGAAAGATTTTAAAGAGAATTTCTAAAGAGAGTGCAAACATACAGTTTTGTAACTATGTTACGACACTGAGATACCAATATCTCTGGGATTAAACCATATACAGCCATAAAGTTAAAATTGACATTTTCTGGTTTTAATATTTGTTCTTTAGACATTCTTGAAATATTATTGAGTATCAACTACTTTAAAAAGTAAAAAATAAAAAGATATATTGAGACATATTCGATATTGCCTGTGTTTTGAGTCACAGGCAAGCAAAATTAGGGAAAACAATAAGTTCCTTTTCCCTTTTTGGAACTGTCAGCATTGGTATTCACTGCAACAAAGCTTGCCAAAATCAAAATATTTTACTATTATATTTTACAATCAGATGTATTATGTATAACTGTTTAGTTCATGGGTCTGTGAGGGTTCAAATGAAATGTCGAAAATGAAGTCAGCACAATAACTATTTATATCTAAAAATATTATCTAAAAAAAACATTGCATTCACATTTCACATTCTGGTTATCTCTGAAACAAGGTTGATAATAACACTAGGCAAGGCAAGGCAAGTTTATTTATATAGCACATTTCGCACACAAAGTGCTTTACATTCTGTAAAAGACAGTAATATAATGAAGAAAAATAATAACAAGAATAAAACAAGCAGTTTTAAAACTTTTACAATTATTAAAATGAATTTAAAACAGTTAGAAAATGATTTTACATAAAATAAAATAAAAAATAAAAACAGTGAAAATATAGTCCAATCAGTTCAGACATTGCACAGTGCTCATTCAATAAATGCACAGCTAAACAGATGAGTTTTAAGTCTAGATTTAAATGTGACTAGTGTTTTAGCACATCTGATCTCTTCTGGAAGCTGATTCCAACTGCTGGCCGCATAGTAACTAAAGGAGGACTACCCTTGTTTTGTGTGAACCCTTGGTATTTCTAACTGACTTGATCCTAATGATCTGAGTGGTCTGTTAGGCTTATAGTGAGTGAGCATATCTGAAATATATTTCGGTCGTAGGTCATTTAGTGACTTATATACGAGTAAAAGTACTTTAAAATCAATCCTAAATGTAACCGGAAGCCAGTGTAAGGACCTGAGGACTGGGGTGATATGCTCAGATTTTCTGGTTATAGTCAGAATCCTGGCAGCAGCGTTCTGGATGAGCTGCAGCTGTCTAATGGTCTTTTTGTGTAGGCCAGTGAGGAGCCCATTACAATAGTCCACCCTGCTGGTGATGAAGGCATGAACAAGTTTCTCCAAGTCTTGGCTGGAAACAAAACACCTAATTATTGCAATGTTTTTTAAATGATAGTATGCTGATTTAGTTACTGCTTTGACATGACTACTGAAACTAAGGTCTGTCTCCAGAATCACACCAAGATTCCTGACTTGATTTTTAGTTGTTGGACCCCTAGAATCAAGGTATGCATTCACCTCGAACACTTCATCTGTTTCCAAATGCAATGACTTCATTTTTTTCCTTGTTTAACTGAAGAAAGTTCTGGCACATCCAACTATTAATTTCATCAATGCATTAGCAGAGGGAGTCAATTGGGCTGTAGTCATTTGGAGGTAAATCTGGGTATCATCAGCATAGCTGTGATAGGCAAATTGGTTCTTTATCATTATTTGACTTAGTGGGAGCATATACAGGCTAAACAAGAGCGGTGCAAGAACTGACCCTTGTGGGACCGCATGTCATGGACGTCCACTTAGACCAATGCTCTCCTATACTCACATAATATCCTCTCCCTTCTAAGTATGACCTGAACCATTTGAGTACCATCCCAGAAAGCCAGACCCAGTTTTCCAGTCTCTCTAGTAGTATGTTATGATCGACAGTGTCAAACGCAGCACTGAGATCTAGCAATACCAGCACCGATATTTTGCCAGAGTCACAATTTAAGCGAATATCATTTATTATCTTAATGAGTGCTGTCTCTGTGCTGTGATGTGGTCGAAAACCAGATTGAAAATTGTACAGTTATCCATTTGAGTTTAAGTATTTGTTCAGCTGATTAAAAACTACCTTTTCTATAATTTTGCCTATAAAAGGAAGATTAGATATTGGTCTAAAATTGCTCAAAATGGTGTTATCAAGATTGCTCTTTTTTCAGGAGGGACTTAACCCTTTAGGCACCAGAGGTTTTTTTCCTAAAACTTTCGCTTTTGACATCTTAATTTCAAAAAGCTATATCTTAAAAGTTATAAAAGATAGTGACTTTCTGTCAGTTATAAAAATATTAAGGATGACCCAATGTTTATGTAGGGATTACATTTTCCATTTAATTTGCATATTATGACGTCATATGTTGGTGGCCATCGTGAATTATAGAATTTTCATGAAAAATCACATGCTTAAATGATAAAATGCAGCACTCACTACCCCCCCCCCCCCCAAAATGTAGAGATTTTCAATTTACTACATACAGCAGGCACTCTGTTTCCATGTCAAGACCCGTTTAGTTCAAAAGCTCTGCCCCGTGTCACATCGCCTCTGCTCCTGCTACGAGCAGCGCGGCCACATCTGCCTCGCGCACGCACTGAGTGTGCATAACTCGGACTACTGTCTTTATCATTGCAACTCCCCACCCTGCCTCCACTATGCCCCCTAACTGTCCAATAAATACTTTGACCTGGTCTAACATACCCAGTGGCATTAGACAAAGTCTCCACTACAATACTGTCGCCGCGATTGCGGAGAGGCACACGGTCAGAAGACTAAGCTACATGTCTAGCGCGGTAAAAATCTCCCGCCTCGTTCCCCGCTAATTTCGCGATGAACACTCCGATCCCGGCAAACATTGTTCACACCACTGACATTGGCCAAAGGACAATCTACATTGGGCAAAGGAAAGGATTCACCTTTTGTGCTTGGTGTAGGGCTATACTTTCACTTTCAGTATCACTGTCACCTTCTGAGTCAGGGTCCGCGAATAGAAGTCCCAACACTTCATTGTGGGTTTATTGAAGCTTTATTGATGCCATTAGATGATGATAATAATAATAATAATAATAATAATAATAATAATAATAATAATCTAATGCCAAGACTCGCTGACGTTGACAATATTGCTCTGATAAAATGGCTCACTCTCACACTAGCTCCGCTTTTGTTCGCACTGATTCAATGTGCTCTAGCTCGAAGATTTTGTATAGAAGCATGACGTTTTTTTGAGTCATAGATGAAGTCTTACATGTTTGCTATCTGGTGCAGGGGAGGTTGCATGAAATTTGACACCCTATTTGACAAAACTGGCCGTTTTATTCAGTGCCGCATCTTCTCGAGTAAACTCGACCATGGCACCAAGACGGTTAAATGGTCTCTCAGTCTAGTTCTGTAGACTACAGAATCATGGGGAAGACTGCTGACTTGACAGTTGTCCAAAAGATGACCATTGACACCTTGCACAAGGAGGGCAAGACACAAAAAGTCATTGCATAAGAGGCTGGCTGTTCACAGAGTTCTGTGTCCAAGCAAGTTTTTGAAACAAAACCCATTCAAAAATGTGGGGGAGATTCACAAAGAGTGGAAAGCAGCTGGAGTCAGTGCTTCAAGAACCACTACGCACAGACGTATGCAAGACATGGGTTTCATCTGTCACATTCCTTGTGTCAAGCCACTCTTGATCAACAGACAGTGTCAGAAGCATCTAAAGACAAAAAGGACTGGACTGCTGCTGAGTGGTCCAAAGTTATGTTCTCTGATGAAAGTATATTTTGTATTTCCTTTGGAAATCAGGGTCCCAGAGTCTGGAGGAAGAGAGAAGAGGCACACAATCCATGTTGCTTGAGGTCCAGTGTAAAGTTTCCACAGTCAGTGATGGTTTGGGGTGCCATGTCATCTGCTGGTGTTGGTCCACTGTGTTTTCTGAGGTCCAAAGTCAACACAGCCATATACCAGGAAGTTTTAGAGCACTTCATGCTTTCTGCTGCTCACCCTCTTTATGGAAATGCAGATTTAATTTTCCAACAGGACTTGGCACCTACACACAGTGCCAAAGCTACCAGGCCACTATCAGAGCAACCTGGGCTCTCATAACACCTGAGTAGTGCCACAGACTGATCGACTCCATGCCATGTTTAGAAGACTGAGGTGCCCTTGAGCAAGGGACTGAACCCCCAACTGCTCCCCGAGCACTCTGGGTGTGTGTTCATGGTGTGTGTTTTTGTGTGTGTTTGTGTATGTTTCTGTGTATGTGTGTGTTCACTACTGTGTGTGTTTGGACTTTGTATGGGTTAAATGCAGTTGATTTTAACATGATTTAAGGCAGGACCAGCAAGGACCTGGAACATTTCCCATCTTGGCTCTGAGGTCCCCTGTTGGAGTGTGTAACCAGTGATGTGCAGGTCAATGTATAAACAACCCACACCCGACCGACGTTTTCAACTAACCCGCCCGCAACTCGGACTGCGAAAAAAGAAAAAATTGTACACTTCCTGACACACATTTTTTAAAAGTAGTAAATGCGTCGCCCCTTTATATTAATTTAATCACTTAAATAGGCTATAGCCTACAGGATAATAAAATATCACCCAAGGTTTCTATAGCTTTTTTTCTATTTCAGAATCTGGAAGGATTTCTGGGCTAACTTGTTACTGCAGTCGGTAGAGTGATATGAATGTGTGTGATGTATGGCATGATCAATGATCGTCACTTTTGCTGCCGAGACTTTGTCAGCCTGTGGGTCATTTGGTTTATTGAAAAATGATTGCCCTGATTTGCATGTTTCTTGATGATGTGCTTTTTTTCTGTTGTACTCACATGCACCATGACGCTTCATGTAGTATTCTCCACCATGTCCCACAGAAAAACAGCTTTCGCATAAAATGCAAAAAAGCTCTCTCTGCTTCGCCATCTACAGGTCTTAACCAAGAGTTGCGGCCCATTCGCTATTAAGAGTGCATCTTCTCTCTTTCGTGGCCAGTGGGCCCTACAAATATCGCGCCTAAAAATGCGTGGAAAACGCTAGGCGCACCACTTTCGGATTTTTTTCCATAGACAGTAAAAGAACAAAAACACGTGGAAAACGTTAGGCTTTCTGATTTTTTCAAATATCCTTCGGCACTTGCGCTCCTGAGGTGCTGAAATTTCAGCAATGGATAAAATGGATTTGCAGCACTAAAAATGCTTTCAGTAGCTCTGCTACTAACGTTAAATTAATAAAAAAAAATGGCAATCCATATACAGCTATAATCAGCTGTTCCTTCATCTTGGCTGAGCTTTCAACGTTGACCCCATCACTTCCATTATGAGCATGCATACAGTAATGATCTTGAGCACGCAAAAGATGCAGGTTAATCAGCCAATAAAGTGTAGGCCTATGTATTTCAAAATTGTGTCTAGTACTATATAAATTACAAAGGTTTAATTGGCATCTTTAATTCAAACGACCCGACCGACTGCGACCCGAATATCATTACAAATATTTTTGGATGACTGGTAACCGCGGTTAACCAGGTGCTCTTCAAAAACTTAATGGCCAAGTTGTTACTGCCAATTGCCATTCGAGAGAATGTTGTTGCTCAATCTTGTAGGGAGCCACAAGGGCTCTCGTCGAGGCTATCACAAGTCTCAACATCTCCGGTCGGGGGTGCCAAATCATGCCCTTCGCATATAAAAGAAGATACCTTTCGTAAAAAATATTGGCTATAGGGCAGCTGCATTAACTAGGGGAATTAAGTTGAGTAATTGGGGCCACCAGGAGGATTGAGCAACTGACTTCCCTGACGTATGTGACCTGAGGAAGCATATAGTTGAGAGCTGGACCATTCGTGGGCCAGTGCGTCTCGCTGTATGGAGAAATAATTGGGCAGTGAGAGTTGTCTTCTAAACCGAAGAGGTCAACCTCTGCCATCCTAAAGACAGACCAGATTGTCTGAACTGTCAGAGGATGTAGTGTCCTTTCTTACAGGGTCTCATTGCCTCGACTGTGCCAAGGTTCAGACTGCCCGGCACATGACCTGCTCTGATAGAGAGGATTCTACTTTGTGCCTAAAGAAGGGGACATCGAGTCATCCTGTAAAGGAAGCCTGATCTGAGACTGCTATGGCCGGACAAATATACGCTACCATTGTCATGTTGGACATGTGCTGAGAGACTGTGCAGTGAAACTTACTAATGTCTTCACAGATATTTTGTCTTATGACTAATCTCGCTTATTCAGGCTGTTGTTCCCACATGCTTCGAAGCTACCACCATCATTCCAGTCCCGAAGAAGCCGTCTCCATTCTGCTTCAATGACTACCGTCCTGTTGCACTTACAGTAGGTGGACAGCCTAAATGGGCATTGGTGCCGCGGCGGTATCTGTAATTCAGTCACGTGATAAAATCATTCGTGTAACTACCGCCAGGTGGCGCAAAAGGACGGATTGCGAAATTAATGTAATTGTAAAATGAGATAAAAGGATGAAGTAAAACAACAATAACATTATGATATAACATTGTAACATCTTAAAAAAATATTTAAAAAATTACAGTGAGTTAATTTCAAAGCGTAGGATAGTCTTAGGCTGCAGTCTACTCATCAAAAATTTAAAGAAGACCTTTACACAAAGGATCATATATGCATGCTATTGTTATGTCTGCTTCCAGGTCAGGAAGCAGACAGACTGGCTAAACCGACCGTCTGCTAGCTGCCTCACGTCACAGAGGTCAGCTAATTCTCAGCACATAGAGACTCTTTCACCTAGATATCACACTATAGAGACTGTGTCTGTTCCCCGAACTAGAAAATACAGAAAATACAAAAAACGTCCAAACCACGTAAAGATTAACAATTTAATTGAGGTTCAACAAATAAAAAACAGAATATGGATAAACAAATGATAAAGCTTGGCTTATTGAATATTAGATCCCTTTCTACGAAAACACTTTTTGTAAATAATATGATCACTGATCATAATATAGAGGTACTCTGTTTGACAGAAACCTGGCTAAAACCTGATGATTACATTATTTTAAATGAGTCCACCCCCCAAAGATTACTGTTACAAACATGAGCTGCGTCTAAAAGGCAAAGGTGGAGTTGTTGCTTCAATTTATAACAACGTTTTCAGGATTCTCAGAGGGCAGGCTTCAAGTATAACTCGTTTGAAGTAATGGTGCTTCATATAACATTATCCAGAGAAACAAATGTTAATGATAAATCCCCTGCTATGTTTGTACTGGCTACTGTATACAGGCCACCAGGGCACCATACAGACTTTATTAAAGAGTTTGGTGATTTAACATCCAAGTTAGTTCTGGCTGCAGATAAAGTTTTAATAGTTGGTGATTGCATTGGGATGCAATGCATTGGGATCAGCATTTATAGACATTCTGAACCCTATTGGTGTTAGACAACACGTTTCAGGACCTACTCATTGTCGAAATCATACTCTAGATTTAATACTGTCACATGGAATTGATGTTGATAGTATTGATATTCAGCCAAGTGATGATATCTCGGATCATTATTTAGTTCTGTGCAAACTTCATTTAGCCAAAATAGTAAATTCTACTTCTTGTTACAAGTATGGAAGAAACATTACTTCTACCACAAAAGACTGCCTCTTAAGTTATTTTCCTGAAGAAATTCCTTAGCATATCCAAAACCTCAGAACAACTTGATGATGTAAATATATCCTGTTGGTACATTATAACATTATTAAGTCAGCCGTTATTATTTCTAAATGTAATAAAATGCAAATTATACATAAATTATATAATATCAAAAATATTAAAAAACATGCAGCAAACGAAAATAGGTGATTAATGCAACCGTTCCGTTAAAATGCAACCTATACACGACTCGTATAGTTTTTTCCTCTCACAAACTTAATTTATGTTTTAGCGTGTTTAAAAATAATAAAGAAAGAAAACATGCAGTAAATGAAAATAGCCGATTAAACCATTAAAATTTGTTACTCTGGGTTAACAGTAATTATAATTATTATATACTTCAGAGCAGAGCCTGTATGGGCCTAATCTAGACTATCAAGTTTTTTTTTTTTTTTTTTTCATGCCATCTTAAAATGACTTTGTGCAGCATATTCACTTTGCGTGCTGTGGAGCAGATCTGCCTCTGCGTTGCTCAGTTGTGGACGATTTAAAAATGTTTGATATAAAGGTTGCTGTCCCATTTCATACAGAAATTGTTCATTTAAAAAAAAATCTAATTATATTGTTAGTTCTAATTATATTGTTAACACAAGTTAATTTAGGCTATTTAACATGCACTGTGATATTTTATCCTTATTAAAGGACATATTAAAGTTTAATAGTATTTAAATTCAAGTTTAAAAATAGTTTTTAACTGCTTAAATTATTTCTATATGAATTAGTAATAAGTTATGTTTATTCTTGTAGAAAATAAGTGTTTATTCTTAAAGAAAATAAGGGAAAAGATAAGGGACGATTCAAATATTTCTTTTGCTTCACCTATTTATGTAGGCTACAATTATTCAAAAATAAATAAATAAATAAATAAATAATACAATTTCATTAAAAAATACAATTGACAATTATAGAATTCTTACTTTAAAGTTAGTGATTTAGGTGGTGAAAATACTGTGAAATTACAAATGGCATTGGATTTTAGAGCATAACAACTGAAGGTTTATGAAACGTTAGCCAATAAAGCATTTTTTAAACAATGGAACTTAAAGTTGTGAACTAAAATATAATTTCAACCATACAGCATGTGAATAAATAAAATGCATACTTTTCATAAAATTTTATTATTCATAAAATCCAAACGCTTGTGGTGTTTGCATTTCTACTTAAATATAATGAGCTCCAAGGTTTAGAATAGCCCTAGACCCCTAGCCTCTGTCTCTCTCTCTCTCTCTCTCTCTCTCTATTTAACAGCATTAGCTCAATGAAATACGTCTTCCTTCCACAGAATGAATGTTTTCCTGCCTTGCTAAATGGGCTCATGATCAATAAGTTGTATTCGACTCGATCTGATTTAGTAAAGTCAAACCGCAGACTGTGAAGCTGCGTCAGTGAGTGGAGTCCCGCGTGCTTTAAGGCGGGAGTAGAGGATTCTGCTTGGTAATAACAAAAAAATAATGATTTTCATAAAATAATGATTAATTATGAATTGATCATCTGTTATTACCGACCAATGACACCATCGCAACTCTCCTCCACTCAGCACTCACACATACAAAAAGGACTAATACATCAGAATGCTGTTCATAGACTTCAATTCAGCATTCAACACAATCATACCTCAACAGCTCATTTACAAACTGGTCCAGCTAGCATTCAACACTTCGCTGTGCAACTGGCTGTTGGACTTTCTGACTGGAAGACCTCAGTCTAAACTTTTATTCTGGAAGTGAACTAATCCTTTAAATATCTGACTAACTTTTGTTTAGGTTGGAGGTTGGAGCTGAACTTTGCAGGAAAATACATACACTGTAGTTTCTACAGCAAAATTTTACATAATTTTACTGTATAAACATTTTACAAGATACAGCTGTAATTTGCAATGCATTATGGGTCAAATAAGGTTTTACAGTTGTTAACAGTATATTTCCACGTCAACTGTAATTAATTTACAAGAAGCAGGTGTTGTCACTGTATTTCCTGCTTTTTACACTAACTTACTGTAGTGTGTCATTATGGGATTGCGCGCGTATCATTCAAATCAGAAACCCAGCCGACTGGAGCAGCATGAGAACGATTGAAGATTAGAGGCTTTATTTATAATTCCTGGTAAGTTCATTTAATTATACTTGAGAAATATATCCTTTTTATATTTATTTGAGTTAATGTATAAGCGATATCATGTCACAATAGCCTCCTATCAGGCACGTGCACAGGTAGGGCTCAACCTGTGCAGAACACATGCCCTTTTTGCCCTTACACTCCGAAGTGCCCTTTTTTTGGTGGTGTTTACTTTTTATTTTTTATCAATGCTATTGGTCACCCTTTACGTCTGTCTGTCCTTTTTACAAATATTTAGCAAATGAAAGTTCTTAAAACGAGCTTGTGTAGATCTTATTCGATCCTCAAGCTGTCAGTAAGCTGATAACTCCGCCCCCTCTGTTGAATCAACTGAAGTTCCACAGCAGCCGCACAGTAGACAACAGCTGAGCTGAACAAAGTTTTGCGAAGGGTAAATACATATCTTGTTGTTTGCGTAAGTACTACTAAACACTAGGTCTATAAAGGCTCATATTTTATTTATTTGATGTCTGACTGACTCACTGACTGAGACACGTGGGACGTCGCCTGAGAGAGAGAGGGCTTGCATTTGCCATCCAATAGCCTACATAGCCAACACTTAAATAGCCCGTGCATACAGTAGCATTTCATCTTTTATAAAATGCGATTTTTCCCAAATGCATTTTACCACAGGAAAAACTGAGCGCTCCGTCTATATAGCTACAAATCTAGTTTGTAACCTGTAACGATGAAAATGTAATGTGATCCCGGCAGCGGCAGGCGCCGTCGCCGTTTTAATGACGGCCAAAAAAGAAATTCACATTTCCACACATTCGCTGGTCAAAAACGATATATTGATAAGTAATACAACAACATATAATGTTTTTACCATCGGAAAATCATAACAGGGGCGCCCCCCGGTGTTTCGTACTGGAACTTACACAAAGCGACGAGTGATCCTCGTCACCTAGATAACATATTTTTCTAAGAAATTTCTGTTTTGATTTATGATTGCTGATACACTTAATTTATTAACATTAAGGCTAATCATGTTATGGTATACTCTCCGCTCTTCCTCACATGTATAAAATGTAGTAAAACATGGTTTTACTACAGTAATGTAGTAGTAACTAATTTTTTTTTTTTTTACAGAAGATCACTGTGAAATCTTTATATTTTATCATGCAGAATGTAATTAATGATTCATTCCAAGGCTTCATTTATTTGATCCAAAATACAGCAAAAACAGTAATATTGTGTAATATTTTTACAATTTTAAATAACTGTTTTCTATTTGAATATATTTTAAAATGTAATTTATTTTTGTGATCACAGCTGAATTTTCAGCATCATTCCAGTTCAGTACTCTTCAGTGTCACGTGATCCTTCAGAAATGCTTTTCACTGCAATTGTACTTTTCACACTGTTTTTATTTATTTTTTAATTGCTGGCTTATTTTAGGGAAAGTGTAGTGAATAAGAGACCTTCAAGAGACCAAAATCCCTGGTCCACCACAGTATCAAATTTTTGCCTGGTAGGCGTATACATGTTGGATATGTTATAGTAACGGTATGGCTATAGTTTCTTATAATCTGGAATTGAGTTGGACATAATTACTTAAATTATATTTCAAAAAAGTTTGTCAAAAATACTTGACTCATTGCTCACCTTCCCCTCTTCTCAATGTCATAATCATGTTAACCAAATAATACAAATTAGCTTATAAAACCAAACAGAATAGCTAAAAATGAGAATATATATAATTTTTTTTCTTTGCAAAGTTCATAAAAAAGTGCATAAAGTTCAATAAAAAAAGATTTTGGTTTCTGTTTGGTTTTATAAGCTAATTATTTGGTTAACATGTTTATGTATGATTCAAGTATTTTTTTTCTCTATAAATGCAATTTAAAAAAAGAGGGAGTACACAAGAGCTGTTGTAATTAGGTTTAAAGAAGCCCTTAAAACCCTGTTTATTTATATTATCTAATTATCTAATATTATTATTTTGGTTATTAATCATGAATAAATCTAAAGCTTTTGAGACTATTATTTTGTGTTAATTGAATTTGTCATGAAGATGTGACCATGTCTTCCTTTTATGCAGGCTTATTAAATAATCTTGATATAAAAAAGGGAGGGGGGTGCCCTTTTTCAGTTTCAGCACATGCCCCTCAAAAGGTCTGTGCACGGCCCTGCCTCCTATCCTGACATTTAGACAAGTGGCCTTCTGTGCTTCTGTGCTGTAAACTGGGATTTGCTATCATAACATAGGCCATTTCGATTTTTGGAAGTTACATTTTCATATTAAGAGCATTTAAAGTAGTGTTTACCTAACTTTTATCATAAAGCTCAATGCGAACGTTTGTCATAGTAACTACTATCTGTCGAAATAACTGACAAACAGCAAAATATGTGAAATTTCATTTGTTCAACTGTCCCTTATTGATGTGACGCCTTACTATAATAAGTGAAAGACATCTTTAAATGCCCGACTGGACAAGTTAGCCTGATAAAAAAAAAAAAAAAAAAAAAAAAATCATCTTTTTGAATGGATAGGTTCAATGAATGACTCAGTTGATTCACTCATTAAGTTATTCGCTGCCACCTAATGGCGGTTTAGTTTCACGTTTAAAAAATATCATTGCATTTTTCCAACATTTATTAATTGTTTTTTTCAAAAATCAATGTCAAACATTAATCTCATTACACAGTTGTAATTTTGCACTGTAAATTATTTAATTTTATTGGTGGTACAGTTCTAAAATGTAATATTATAATTATAATTTATATAATTTATAATAGTTTGTTTATTCTAAAATGTATGCCATTTTGTGTGTTAATTTTGGTCTAATTTATGTAAATGCTTTAAAAAAATCACAATATTATTTTTTTTATGTCTTGTAGGTACAAAGAATAGCAGCTGATATGGAGAAATGTTCGATGCTTCAAGGCTCTGAAGCTGATTTTATTAGGTAATGTATTAATTCTTTAATAATTTGATAAACTTGTAATTTAGATTGCATTTTATATATAAATACTGCATTGTAGGTTACATTATTGCTTATATTATTTAATTTCAGGTCCACCCAGTGGCTTTTGACGATTTGAGGGTCAGACGGTTGCAAATTCATACCTCAACTTTGTAGCTGGATTTGCAGTCTTATTACAACTTCAGTCTGGCCTCCCTGGAGCAGACATCTTTTGCACACTTGAATTTTTTCAAAGGTAACAAGTTTTACTTAAGTAATTTCATTTGCGAAAAAGGTTACTTATTTAGTTTAAAGGGTTACTCAACCCCATAATGACAATTTAGTCATTAATTACTGTTAACGTGATTGACAGTGATTAATGTCGTTTCAAATCTGTAAAAGGTTTGTTCGTCTTCAGAACACAATTTAAGATATTTTGAATGAGAACTGGGAGGCTTGGGTCTGTCCCACTGACCGCCAAACAATTTCTAAGCCCAGAAAAGTATGAAAAGCATCGTCTGAATAGTCCATCTGCCATCAGTGGTTCAACTGTAATTTTACGAAGCTACAAGAATACTTTTTGTATGCAAAGAAAACAAAAAGAACAACTTTATTCAACAAATAAAGTTTATTCAAAGTCATTCAAATCAAACATAAATAAACATAGAAAGCATGTCCATGTGACCCAGCTGACACAGAACAGGCTATGTAGTGTGTGTCCAACAGATACTCTCCAAAATGGTGCTACACTGACGCAGAGGCGAATTGTTGAATAAATCGTTATTTTTGTTTTCTTTGCATACAAAAAGTATTGTCATCGCTTCATAATGTTAAGGTTGAACCACTGATGGACTGTTCTAATGATGTCTTTCATACTTTTCTGGGCCTTGACAGTGGTATTTACTGGAGAGTCTATGGGACAGTCACAATCTTCCCGGTTGCATCCAAAATATCTTAAATTGTGTTCAGGAGATGAACAAAGGGTGGAGTTTTAAGTACTGGCAAATGCTGATTGTATTGCATAAGTGACATTTTTACATTTATTTTATTGAACTAGTTTCATTCAATACTTAACTTTATCCTGATGCTTTTGCTTGTTTTTATGTGCAGATGTTTTCTTGGAATCACAACACTCACTGGATACAAGACGGACACATAGAGGCAAAACAAGTGGAAAAGTCTCAGAGAAGAGGGACAACCCTCATGTGTGTGCTCATCTCAGAAAGTTGATGGACTTTCAGTATGTATTTATTAAATTGTCTTTTGCAGTAATATTCTTAATTTAATAGAACATAAGCTCAAACAACATAATTTTTATGATTTAATTTTGATTCCAGCATTTTATTTTAATCCTTTTCTTTAAAACATTATTATTATTATTATTTTTACAAAAATTCTACAAATTCTGTTGATTGAGCTTCATTTTTATAGAAAGTTAATGTTCTACTCTGAGTATGGCTTTTTTTTTAACATGTATTTGTAGTTATTTATGATGCTGTTATTTTTATGATAAGATTTTAACTGTTGAAAGACTGAAATTTGTATTTTACCAGTAAAGGCTTTACAATGTCTTTCTGACAGTTTTAATAAATACTTATTTGCAACATCATTGGCTTGGTTTTTATTCAATTTGTAAATTGTAAATATATTAAAGATATTAAGAAGAGCTGATGATAATGCATTTATATCAGTATTTTATATTTTACTTAAAATTATTCTTTAAAGCAGTTTCATTGTTAAATTATTACAACATCATATTGTATTTAGGGGTATTTACAGGACTTTATTGGCAACTTTTGTTGCCAGTCAAATACTGTAGTTGAATGAAATTACAAATAAATGCTGTAAAATATATTTACATGACTTTATTGGCAACTTTTTTGGCAGATAAATACTGTACTTTAGTGAAATTACAAAATATTGCTGTAAAATAAACTACAAGTTAAATTCAATGTTACTGTAAAAAATACTACAAACTACTGTATTTCACATACAGCAATTAACTGTAATTTGCTTTGCAGTAATGTCCTGTAATCCATTTTACAGCAATTAACATCATTTTTACAGGATTTTATTGGCAACTTTTTTGCCATTAAAATCCTGTAAATTCTACAGTAAGAACAGGATTAGGTACCCCTGATGTACAAAGATACACACTGACCTTCTGTGCTTTAGGTTTTCTTTCAGTTTTAGATTCATCATCTGAGGAGCTTGAGTCAGAGCTGGAGCTGTCCTGCTCCACTTTGATCTTCTTTCCTTTTATCAAGATCTTCCCTTTTAGGTCCTGCCAGAAAGAGAACACCACAAATATTTATATTTCATCATTATAGTATAATTTGCTCAGTGTTGAACACTTAAACACTGCAAATATATAATAGCACAAATAGCATTTCTTGATTAGTGTTAATTATTTGTGTATTATTTTATTTAAAAACAAAATAAATATATATACAATATTGTTAAATATGGACATTATGGACATATTAAAAGTGAAATCTATCAAATCTAACTATGAGACAGACAAATGACAGTAGATTCTACACAAAGGCACTTTTCAGATATCTTTATATCTGTGTCTGTCCTCTTTCTCACTGCCAAACATCTCTGATACCAACACAAGTCTTCAGATGGTTTATGAAGATATTATGGTCCACTGTGTCAAAGGCTGAGCTGAGGTAAAGAAGAATTAAAATGTATAAGCTTTTATCGGCTGCAAGCAAAAGGTCATTAGTGACCTTACCAAGAGCAGTTTCAGTGCTATGTTGGGAACGGAAGCCAGACTGATTTTTTTTCATAAGAGAAGTCAGTGGCATGGACACTTTTTTTCATTTTATTTTATTTTTTATAAAAAGTGTAACTTAGAGATGGGTCTAAAGTTACTTAAATGGTTAAATGGTGACATGCTTACAATGCATTAATGATGAAGGTGGACCGGAGTCAACATCATGTTCTCTGAAATCAATGTTAAACTGCTGCCTAATCTCTACTATTTTATAGTAAAAGTAATTCAAAATAGTGTCACAATTCTCTGGAGTAGATTCAACTGGCTGACTAGGCAGAATTAATGCTTTTAAAAGGTGTTCTGGGATTATGTCCCTGTTAAATAACCAGTTCTTAAAAATAAGTGTTCCTTCCTTCCTTAACTTTACACTGATAAGTCCCTCTTGGATTTGCTCTTTTTATTATTATTAGGGCCCAAGCCCATAGTGGCGAAGTGCCCTATTATTTTACTTAGGATTCTTCTTCTGTTTTTGGGGCCTGTAATATGCTCAAAAACTCCTGAAAATCGGCACACACCTTAGAATTTGCAGCCATTGGAGCTGGGTCCACGGTAGGGCTGTGCGATTAATCAAAATAGTAATAAAATCACAATTTGATTTCTAAATGTCTTTAAAGCACAATTTTCTGTGGCCCGACCTCCCGCAGTATGCTATCCAAACCAATTGTAGTATTGTTTAGGGCTGAAACAATTCCTCGAGTAACTATAGAAACTCAATTACAAAAAACTATAGAGGCAAATTCCTCTGCCTCGAAGCCTCTTTTAATTAGGGCCCGAGCCAATGGGCGCAGGGCCCTATTGTTCCCCTAAGGATTATTCTTCTTATTATTATTAGGGCTCAAGCCTGGAGGGCGAGAGCCCTATTGTTTTCCTTAGGATTATTTGTTATTATTATTATTTATTATTATTATTTTTCTTCAAGGTTTCGGGGGCTTTTGGGGCCCTTAACATGCTTAAAAAGTCTTGAAAATTGGCACACACATTGGAACCTGCGGCCATTAGGGCCGGGCAGAGACTGATACACGGGCGTGGCACAGGGGCTATACAGCGCCCCCTAGAATATGGAAGGCCATATATCATACATACTTGGTCGTAGACGTACGAAACTCGGTACACATATAGAACTCATCAATACAAACAACTTTCCTATTGCATATCATAGGCTCCACCCAACAGGAAGTTGGCTATTTGGGGTTTATTATTCATATTTGTCGTCAAAGTTGTGGGGGCTTTTGGGGTCCTTAACATACTCAAAAACTCTTGAAAATTTGCGCACACTTTGGAATATGTGGCCTTAAGGAGCCTGCAGAGGCTGGGACCCGGGCGTGGCACAGGGGCTCTACGGCGCCCCCTGGAACACAGTCATAAATGTTGATGTATAGCTCACACATACTTGCACATATTCATATCAAACTCAGTACACATATAGATCTCATTGTGCCGAACAACTTTCATATTGCATGTCATAGGCCCCAAGACGGACAGGAAGTCAGCTATTTAGAGTTATGTAAAAAGCGCATGCTCTGGAATTTGATATACTTGTCATAGGTTTTTTTACTCGATTGCCACCAAACTCGGTCAACATGATCTCAAGACATTGGGGATGAAAAATTGCCAGGTGATTTTTGATATCTCGAACGGTTTGCTCGTGGCGAGGTGTTGAAATTATGGCGAGAATTGAGAAACAGGAAGTGTCTAATACCATCCACATACATTTCCTGATTTTAATCAAACTTAATCAGATTATTCATTGTATGATGTCGATCGCATATATGTGACTATTAGGAGTCAAAGTTATAGCGCCACCAACTGGCAGCAGGAAGTGTGTCATTTTCAATATGCTTTGATTTCAGCATCTTATTTTTACTTGATTTGCTTCAAACTTCATCAGAATAATGTTAAAACACAGCCGATATAAATCTGCTGGGGGGATATTGATATCTAAAAATATTGTTGCCGTGGCAACATGTCGAACTTGAATATTTCTCAGGTGATTTTAAGGCATATAACATGCTTAGAATTTCATGAAATTCAGAACACATATCAGTATTTATGATAACTAGACACTGGCAAAAGTTCATAAGAGGGCGTGGAAGAGGCACTCTATAGCGCCACCTTTTGTCAAAAGTGGGGGGGTTAGTTTTAGCTACAGACACCAAACTCGGTACAAAAATTGTTCTTATCAAGACGGACAACTTTCTAAATCACAGTCATCAGCTACGATCAACAGGAAGTCAGCTATTTTGATTTGAATGTGGATTTTTTTTTTTACATTTAGCTGTGAATTAATGCATACTGCTCAGAGGAGAGTAACACTTTACACACCAAACTTTGTTTACATGATGCCAAAACATTTTAAACAACTTAAATTGCCAATGGATTTTGGATAGCTTCAACGGTTTTGTTGTGGTGATTTTTTTAAATGACATTAAAAATGGAATTATTAATTGTCCTGCACTTTTAAATTCCAAACACTTCAAAACCTTTTTTCATACAGAAAAAAGGTCATTCTGAGTAAATATGGATAGTTTCACGACTTTACAACACTGTATGGATAACAGAAAATTAAAAAACTGTCAGACATCTCATCTCACTCTGTCCCTCTGTTTGAGTGAGTGTGCTTAGACTTCCATTGTCTGAGAGAAATAGCGCCCCTACAGGTGCAGTTACCGGACTAAAAAAGGGAGGAGACTCTCTTTTGGTTTCACTTTTAAATCGGTTAAAATACAAATAAATACTTGGATTTAGTTCACACTGACAAGCTAAACCAACATATATGATTATTACCGGGTCAGGGCTCATTAATAATTGATGTGTGGTCAGTGATACGTGAGAAACACGAGAGATGAATCACAGCTCTGAGCAGGAGCGTGTGGAATGACGAGCTCAGAAAAAAACGAGTTTATTCTTGTTTCATAGCTATTAAAAATAAAGTATTGCAGCGATATCACACAATTCACCAATTAGAGCACACCAAGAGCTAAATTAAGATGTTTTTGAACTGTTTGTGTGAAAATGAAATATTTGGGGTTGCCTATCTGAAATCACTGCCTCCGTTCAAAACAAACGAATTTATTCTTGTTTAAGAGCTTTTTAAAATAAATTATTGCCATAAATGCACACAATACATCCATTATAACACAACACGAGCTAAATGCAGGCGTTTGTGACCCGTTTATGTGCGCAAGACTATTTGAAAGCGCGACTGGCAGAATAACATATATCTCTCGAGCTGCAGGATTCTGCCTTTCATCTTAAGAACGAACACATCACGGACAAGATTATTTCAAAATAATAGCCTGGCTAATATAAACGAAAACATCCACGTGAACATAAACTGTTGAGAAATAAATCTGAGAAATAAATCTGAAGTGGATCTACTGGATTTTAATATTAAGTGACCGCATATACCAGCTGCTTCTGTCTTCAATTTTAATCTATATAAAAAAATTAAACTCATTCATCTTGGCTGCTTTTTTAATGTGTGTACGTATTTATTTATTATTTTGCTCTAACAAGATTTAATCTATATTTAATTAAATCAATTACATTTTATTTTACATTTGATTTGTCCATTTCTGCATCTAAACGTCTAAAAACCTAAAACATGCTCTATTATATTATTGTTAGCAATTTCTTTATCGTCCAATTTATCTGGTGTACACACTTTTATTTTCATAATAAACTTGTTTGTTAGATTATACACAGTTATAGTGGTCTATAATAAATATTAACAGGTTTTATTCAAGCTGTTTAGAATGATTGCAGTAGGCTAATTTTTTGAAATGTAAATACAAAAAAATAAAAAAATAAAAAAAAATAAAAAACATTGGAAAATAATAACTGTTGTACATTTTATACATTTTGTATAATTTCATAGTTTATGCATTATAGTTATAAAAACAAATAAATTTAGCCACTCACATAGAAATCTTAGGTCTTATCCTTTTCTGACAGTTTTAGGGATTTTCTTTTTTTTTTTTTTGTGCTGCAAATAATAATTTCAAACTAATTTGATACTGACCTCTGACATCCTGTGACATGATATTTATTTGAATTTACATAATCTCATGGATGTAACAGTAAATCTGTTCAGCTCACAGATCAAGACTAAGCTGTAATGCAAGCAGAACTTTCACAAATGCTTGTAGGTCAATAAAATCATTACAAAACACTTACAAATCATTTAAGGGATTTGATAATACTGTAAAATCATGTCTAATTTGTTAACATTAGCAAATGCATTGATAACACTTTATAATAACTGCACTCATTAGTAAATAGTCAGTTCATGCTTTATAAAGCCTTGTCCCAATATTAATAGTCAGTAGTAAGCAGTTTATAAATACAGCTATAAATAGCTTGTTCTTGGTTTATAAGCACATTTATTAAAAAGGAGAGTAAAGGGTCAGTTATCTTCCTATGAAAAATAAAAGATAAAAATAAACAAACAACAACACAGATTGATACAGAACTCAGAAATGTTATTGTGGATTTATGATAAACTCAGCCTGTAAATGAATTCATTCGCCTCCAAGAAGACACAAGTAGTTCACACCAAACTGTTTTAACATGAAGCCAATATACTGAAGATGTTAAATTTTGAATGGGTTTAGGATACCTTAAATGGTGTGGCCATAGCGATTTATTAAAGTAACATAAAAAAATACAATAGTTATTTTACTATATCTTTAAAAATTTTAATTCCAACTCTTCATAATTTTTTATATACGTAGAAGTCATCATTTGAAGGAAGCACGGTAAGTTTCATAGCTTTATCATTTTCAAGAGCCAGCATAAAATTAAAACTATCATAACAAATAAATCAAGCTTGCAATTCTTAGTACCAATAATGTCCACCAGATGGAGCTATACGATCACTTTTAAATAATTATTGTAGACACAAGTATGATTTAAATCATTTATAGAAATCTTTCAAAGAAAAATAATATGAATTTTATGTATTTTACTGATAAAATGACCCTCACTTAATTAGAATAACAAGCTGAAGTATTGTGAACTGTATATTAAGAATAATTCTTTATAGGCTTTATGGACAGATACGTTTTGAGTGACTCTTGAAGGATCAGCACCACATCCTCTTTTACCACTGTTTAAAGAATTAATCTTACAGAACAGGTGCGAATGAATTTTGAATAGCTTGAATGGTTTTGCTTGGTGATTTTTTGAAATAACAGTAAAAAGTAACCAGTAAATGTCTTATTTTTTTTAAAGTACAGCTTCTAAACACTTCAAAAAAATGTACACATAGAAGACAAGTCATTCTGAGGAAATATGCATAGTTTCATGACTATACAACACTATATGGATGATAGAAAATTAAAAAACTATCATACATCTGATGTCACTCTGTCCCCCTGTCACTGTGGGTAATGTGTGTGTGTGTGTGTGTGTACTTGTTTTTCTATTCTGGTGGGGACTTAAACCTGAATACACACAGACTCATGGGGACTCGTGTCATGGTGGGGACCTAAATTGAGGTCCCCACGGGTAAACAAGCTAATAAATTACACAGAATGAAGTTTCTTGAAAATCTAAAAATGCAGAAAGTTTTCTGTGAGGGTTAGGTTTAGGGGTAGGGTTGGTGAAGGGAGATAGAAAATACGGTCTGTACAGTATAAAAACCATTACACCTATGGAGAGTCCCCACAAGGATAGCTGACCAGACATGTGTGTGTGTGTGTGTGTGTTAAGTGAATTAGGTGTGAAACTATCAGGGAGCATTTAGTCTCCAGCGCCAACATTTTACAGAACTGCCACTTTCCTGGAGTCTCAGAATTACAATGTGTCAGGTTCTGAGAGATCTAAGATTCCAAAAAATGATTTAATTAGAATACCATGAAGTATTGTGAAATACTATATTTTAAGACTTTATATATAGGCTTTATGAACAGATTAGAGTGACTCGTGAAGGACCAGCACCACCTCCTCTTGTCCGATGGTTTGAGGAATATATTTTCCTGAATCCGGGATTAAGATTTAGGAGCTCATTTTTTATTCCACCTCCTTTCCTGAAAGTCTGTCTTGCAGAATTGACTAAAAATTAATCTTCACATTAATTCCTAATTATTTTAGCAATTATTTTTGTCAGTTCTTCTTGACCTATTTTTTTTTTTTTCTTCTTTTCTGACCTCATGACACAGTCAGCATTTTTGTACAATGGTCAAGTCTTAACTTATCCATTTCTGTATTGCATTTGTGTTTGATATTTCTCATGGGTATTTCATAATTTTCGACTTTGAGTTAAAACAGTTTGAGTTAAAACTCTTTTTTAGGGCATTTCATCTGTGAAAGAAAACATGCCTAATAATTCAACACACATGAATATAAGGAGTTTTTCTCTTCCAGCTTTCCTGGACTATTGTATAGCACTCATAAATGATTAAATAAAAAATAATGGTAGTTATTAAGATTGATATGGTTTGGAATTGGTAAAATGTGCTTGGAAAAAAAATCACAATAAAACAATGTTTTAATGTTTAAGTTTGGAATATTAACTGACATGAATGAATGCTATATAAATATTGTTCATGTTAACATAATGTTTATAAATAAAATCTTATTGTAAAGTGTTACTAAATATATATATGTGAATGTGATTTTAAAGTCTAGATGATTCGGATTAACCCTTTAACTGCCATATCCTTTAAAACATCACTGCCAGAGGGATCTTGTGAATGCATGTGACCGCTGGGCACAGTTTACCTGATGCCACCGGGGTGGCGATGGCATTGGTGGCTTGAGCCCGCCATCGCTGCTTGCAGCTATATTTAGGGCCCGAGCCAATGGGCGCAGGGCCCTATTGTTCCCCTAAGGATTATTCTTCTTATTATTATTAGGGCTCAAGCCTGGAGGGCGAGAGCCCTATTGTTTTCCTTAGGATTATTTGTTATTATTATTATTATTATTATTATTTATTATTATTATTTTTCTTCAAGGTTTCGGGGGCTTTTGGGGCCCTTAACATGCTTAAAAAGTCTTGAAAATTGGCACACACATTGGAACCTGCGGCCATTAGGGCCGGGCAGAGACTGATACACGGGCGTGGCACAGGGGCTCTACAGCGCCCCCTGGAATATGGAGGGCCATATATCATACATACTTGCACGTAGACGTACGAAACTCGGTACACATATAGAACTCATCAATACAAACAACTTTCGTATTGCATATCATAGGCTCCGCCCAACAGGAAGTTGGCTATTTGGGGTTTATTATTCATATTTGTCGTCAAAGTTGTGGGGGCTTTTGGGGTCCTTAACATACTCAAAAACTCTTGAAAGTTTGCGCACAATTTGGAATCTGTGGCCTTTAGGAGCCTGCAGAGGCTGGGACACGGGCGTGGCACAGGGGCTCTACAGCGCCCCCTGGAACACAGTCATAAATGTTGATGTGTAGCTCACACATACTTGCACGTATTAATATGAAACTCAGTACACATATAGATCTCATCGTGCCGAACAACTTGCGTATTGCATGTCATAGGCTCCGCCCAACAGGAAGTCAGCTATTTAGAGTTATGTAAAAAGCGCATGCTCTGGAATTTGAAATACTTGTCATAGGTTTTTTACTCGATTGCCGCCAAACTCGGTCAACATGATCTCAAGACACTGGGGATGAAAAATTGCCAGGGGATTTTTGATATCTCAAACGGTTTGCTCGTGGCGAGGCGTTGAAATTATGGCGAGAAATGAGAAACAGGAAGTGTCTAATACCATCCACATACATTTCCTGATTTTAATCAAACTTCATCAGATTATTCTTTGTATGATGTCGATCGCATATATGTGACTATTAGGAGTCAAAGTTATAGCGCCACCAACTGGCAGCAGGAAGTGTGTCATTTTCAAAATGCTTTGTATTCAGCATCTTATTTTTACTCGATTTGCTTCAAACTTCATCAGAATAATGTTAAAACACAGCCTATATTAATCTGCTAGGGGGATATTGATATCTAAAAATATTGTTGCCGTGGCAACATGTCAAACTTGAATACTTCTCAGGTGATTTTAAGGCATATAACATACTTAGAATTTCATGAAATTCAGAACACATATCAGTATTTATGATAACTAGACACTGGCGAAAGTTCATAAGAGGGCGTGGAAGAGGCACTCTATAGCGCCACCTTTTGTCAAAAGTGGGGGGGTTAGTTTTAGCTACAGACACCAAACTCGGTACAAAAATTGTTCTTATCAAGACGGACAACTTTCTAATTCACAGTCATCAGCTACGATCAACAGGAAGTCAGCTATTTTGATTTGAATGTGGATTTTTTTTTACATTTAGCTGTGAATTAATGCATACTGCTCAGAGGAGAGTAACACTATACACACCAAACTTTGTCTACATGATGCCAAAACATTTTAAACAACTTAAATTGCCAAAGGATTTTGGATAGCTTGAACGGTTTTGTCGTGGTGATTTTTTTAAATGACAGTAAAAATGGAATTATTAATTGTCCTGCATTTTTAAATTCCAAACACTTCAAAACCTTTTTTCATACAGAAAAAAAGTCATTCTGAGTAAATATGGATAGTTTCACGACTTTACAACACTGTATGGATAACAGAAAATTAAAAAACTGTCAGACATCTCATCTCACTCTGTCCCTCTGTTTGAGTATTATGTGCTGAGACTTACATTGTCTGAGAGAAAATGCGCCCCTACAGGTGCAATTCCTGAAAGGGAAATTCGACTGAAAGGGAGGAGACTCTCTTTTAGTTTCATTTTTAAATTGGTTAAAATACAAATAAATACTTAGATTTAATTCACACTGACAAGCTAAACCAACATATATGATTATTACCAGGTCAGGGCTCATTTATAATTGATGTGTGGTCAGTGATACGTGAGAAACACGAGAGATGAATCACGCTCTGAGCAGGAGCGTGTGGAATGACGAGCTCAGAAAAAACGAGTTTATTCTTGTTTTATAGCTTTTAAAATTAAAATATTAAAGCGATATTACACAATTCACCAATTAGAACACACCAGGAGCTAAATTCAGATGTTTTTGAACTGTTTGTGTGAAAATGAAATATTCGTGGCTGCCTATCTGAAATCACTGCCTCCGATCAGCGCGCACAGTGTCACAAGTTCAAAACTAATGAATTTATTCTTGTTTAAGAGCTTTTTCAAATAAAATATTGTCATAAATGCACACAATACACCCATTATAACACAACACGAGCTAAATGCAGGTGTTTGTGACCCGTTTAAGTGTGCAAGACTATTTGAAAGCGCGACTGGCAGAATAACATGTATCTCTCGAGCTGCAGGATTCTGCCTTTCGTCGTAAGAACGAACACATCACGGACAAGATTATTTCGAAATACATAATAGCTTGGCTAATATAAACGAAAACAGCCACGTGAACATAAACTGTTGAGAAATAAATCTGAAGTAGATCTACTGGATTTTAATATTAAGTGACCGCATATACCAGCTGCTTCTGTCTTCAATTTTAATCTACATATAAAAAAGGAAACTCATTCATCTTGGCGGCTTTTTTAATGTGTGTACGTATTTATTTATTATTTTGCTCTAACAAGAATTAATCTATATTTAATTAAATCAATTACATTTTATTTTACATTTGATTTGTCCATTTCTGCATCTAAACGCCTAAAAACCTAAAACATGCTCTATTATACTATTGTTAGCAATTTCTTTATCGTCCAGTTTATCTGGTGTACACACTTTTATTTTCATAATAAACTTGTTTCTTAGATTATACACAGTTATAGTGGTCTATAATAAATATTAACAGGTTTTATTCAAGCTGTTTAGAATGATTGCAGTAGGCTAATTTGTTTTTATGTAAATCCCAAAAAATAAATTAAATAAAAAACATTGGAAAACAATAACTGTTGTACTTTTTTATACATTTTGTATAATTTCATAGTTTATGCATTATAGTTATAAAAACAAATAAATTTAGCCACTCACATAGAAATCTTAGGCCTTATCCTTTTCTGACAGTTTTAGGTTTTTTTTTTAAAATCCTAAAAAACCTTATTTGTGCTGCAGATAATAATTTCAAACTCATTTGATACTGACCTCTGACATCCTGTGACATGATATTTATTTGAATTTACATAATCTCATGGATGTAACAGTAAAACTGTTCATCTCACAGATCAAGACTAAGCTGTAATTCAAGCAGAACTTTCACAAATGCTTGTAGGTCAATAAAATCATTACAAAACACTTACAAATCATTTAAGGATTTGATAACACTGTAAAATAATGTCTAATTTGTTAAGATTAGCAAATGCATTAATAACACTTTATAATAACTGCACTCATTAGTAAATAGTCAGTTCATGCTTTATAAAGCCTTGTCCCAATATTAATAGTCAGTAGTAAGCAGTTTATAAATACAGCTATAAATAGCTTGTTCTTGGTTTTATAAGCACATTTATTAAAAAGGAGAGTAAAGGGTCAGTTATCTTCCTATGAAAAATAAAAATAAACAAACAACAACACAGATTGATACAGAACTCAGAAATGTTATTGTGGATTTATGATAAAATCAGCCTGTAAATGAATTCATTCTCCTCTAAGAAGACATAAGTAGTTCACACCAAATTGTTTTAACATGAAGCCATATACTGAAGATGTTAAATTTCGAAAGGGTTTAGGATACCTTAAATGGTGTGGCCATAGCGATTTATTAAAGTAACATAAAAAAATACAATAGTTATTTTACTATATCTTTAACATTTTTAATTCCAACTCTTCATAATTTTTTATATACGTAGAAGTCATCATTTGAAGGAAGCACAGTAAGTTTCATAGCTTTATCATTTTCAAGAGCCAGCATAAAATTAAAACTATCATAACATATAAATCAAGCTTGCAATTCTTAGTACCAATAATGGCCACCAGATGGCGCTAAAGGATTACTTTTAAATAATTATTGTAGAAACAAGTATGATTTAAATCATTTATAGAAATCTTTCAAAGAAAAATAATATGAATTTTATGTATTTTACTGATAAAATGACCCTCACTTAATTAGAATATCAAGCTGAAGTATTGTGAACTGTATATTAAGAATAATTCTTTATAGGCTTTATGGACAGACACGTTTTGAGTGACTCTTGAAGGATCAGCACCACATCCTCTTTTACCACTGTTTAAAGAATGTATCTTACAGTACAGGTGCGGATGCATTTTGAATGGCTTGAATGGTTTTGTCATGGTGATTTTTTGAAATAACAGTAAAAAAGTAACCAGTAAATGTCTTTTATTGTTTTAAAGTGCAGCTTCTAAACACTTTAAAAAATTGTACACATAGAAGACAAGTCATTCTGAGGAAATATGCATAGTTTCATGACTATACAACACTATATGGATGACAGAAAATTAAAAAAACTATCATACATCTGATGTCACTCTGTCCCTCTGTCACCGTGGGTGATGTGTGTGTGTGTGTGTGTGTGTGTTAATTGAATTAGGTGTGAAACTATCAGGGAGCATTTAGTCTCCAGCGCCAACATTTTACAGAACTGCCACTTTCCTGGAGTCTCAGAATTACAATGTGTCAGGTTCTGAGAGATCTAAGATTACAAAAAATGATTTAATTAGAATACCATGAAGTATTGTGAAATACTATATATTAAGACTTTATATATAGGCTTTATGAACAGATTAGAGTGACTCGTGAAGGACCAGTACCACCTCCTCTTGTCCGATGGTTTGAGGAATATATCTTCCAGAATCCGGGATTAAGATTTAGGAGCTCATTTTTATTCCACCTCCTTTCCTGAAAAGTCTGTCTTGCAGAATTGACTAAAAATTAATCTTCACATTAATTCCTAATTATTTTGCAATTCTTTTTGTCAGTTCTTCTTGACCTGTTTTTTTTTTCTTCTTCTTTTCTGACCTCATGACCCAGTCAGCATTTTTGTACAGTGGTCAAGTCTTAACTTATCCATTTCTGTATTGCATTTGTGTTTGATATTTCTCATGGGTATTTCATAATTTTCGACTTTGAGTTAAAATAGTTTGAGTTAAAACTCTTTTTTAAGTGCATTTCATCTGTAAAAGAAAACATGCCTAATAATTCTGCACATGAATATAAGGAGTTTTTCTCTTCCAGCTTTCCTGGACTATTGTATAACACTCATAAATTATTAAATAAAAAATAATGGTAGTTATTAAGATTGATATGGTTTGGAATTGGTAAAATGTGCTTGGAAAAAAATCACAAAACAATGTTTTAATGTTTAAGTTTGGAATATTAACTGACATGAATGAATGCTATATAAATATTGTTCATGTTAACATAATGTTTATAAATGAAATCTTATTGTAAAGTGTTACTAAATATATATGTTCTGTGAATGTGATTTTAAAGTCTAGATGATTCGGATTAACCCTTTAACTGCCATATCCTTTAAAACCTCACTGCCAGAGGGATATTGTGAATGCATGTGCCCGCTGGGCACAGTTTACCTGATGCCACCGGGGTGGCGATGGCATTGGTGGCTTGAGCCCGCCATCGCTGCTTGCAGCTATATTTATTTTTATTTTTTATGAACCTTCTGGGGGGTTTTGGGGGCCTTAACATACTCAAAAACTCTTGAAAATTGGCACACACATTGGAACCTGCGGCCATCAGGACGCCACAGAGGCTGGGACCCGGGCGTGGCACAGGGGCTCTACAGCGCCCCCTGGAACACAGTCAGAAACCTTGAACCATAGCTCACACACACTTGCATGTATTTATATGAAACTCAGTACACTTATAGATCTCATTGAGCTGAAAAACTTTTGCGCTCTATGTCATAGGCTCCGCCCAACAGGAAGTCAGCTATTCAGGGCTGTTTAAAAAAAGCATGCTCTGGAATTTGAAATACTCCTCTGAGGACTTTCAACCATTTGCTTCAAAACTCGGTGAACATGATCTCAAGACATTGGGGATGAAAAATTGCGAGGGGATTTTTGATATCTCGAACGGTTTGCCCGTGGCGTGGCGTTGAATTTAGGGCAAAAAATTAGAAACAGGAAATGCCTAATAACATCCACATACATTACCTGAGTTTGATCAAACTTCATCGGTTTGTTCGAAGTATGATACCGATCGTATATATGTGACTATTAAGAGTCAACGTTATAGCGCCACCAACTGGCAGCAGGAAGTGTGTCATTTTCCAAATGCTTTGAATTCAGCATCTTCTTTTTACTCTATTTGCTTCAAACTTCATCAGAATAATGACAAAACACGGCAGATGAAAATCTGTTGTTGGGGATATTGATATCTAATATAGTGTTGCCATGGCAACGTGTCAAACTTGAATATTGTGTTATGGTGATTTTGAGGCAGACAACAAGCTCAGATTTACATGAAACTCAGAACACATATCAGTATTAATGATATCTAGACAATGGCAAAAGCTTTTAAAAGGGCGTGAAGGAGGCACTCTATAGCGCCACCTTTTGTCAAAAATGGGGGGGGGGGGGTTAGTTTTAGCTACAGACACCAAACTTGGTACATAAATTGTTCTTATTAAGACGGACAATTTTCTAATTCACAGTCATAAACTACGACAAACAGGAAGTCAGCTATTCTGATTTGTATTTTTATTTTTGGGCAAATTCGGCTGTGAATTAATGCATACTCCTCACAGGGGACGTGCACTATACACACCAAACTTTGTCTACATGTTGAAAAAACATTGAGGAACTTAAATTGCAGATGGATTTTGGATAGCTTGAACGGTTTTGCCATGGGGATTTTTTGAAATAATATTAAAAAGGGAAACATTATTTGTCTTGTATTTTTAAATTGCAGCTTCCAAACATTTCAAAACCATTTTTCATTTAGAGAACATGCGATTCTGAAGAAATATGCATAGTTGCACGACTTTACAACACTGTATGATTAAAAGAAAATTATAAAACTGCCAGACATCTGATCTCACTCTGAAGCATTCTCTCTGTGTGAGGGAAAGGAGGGGGAGGGGGAGGGGTGCTTGAGGGCCTGCCTGACAGAGAGAGAGAGAGAGAGAGAGAGAGAGAGAGAGAGAGAGAGAGAGAGAGTTAACAACTCTTTAATCACCAGGAAAAAAACAGTAATTGTGTGTTGTTGATTTTTTTCATCATTACAGCTTAAGAAATCTCTCTATCATTTTCTGTCAGTTTTAGGGACGAAAAAAACCTAGTACAATTTGTAGGGTTCAAACAAAATGATTTTATATAATTAGGTTCAGAATTATGTTAATTGCAAAATAAAAAAAAGATTTTAAAATACATACACGTTGACTTATGTTTCACGTACATGTACAAAAATCGGTATACACATGTAACACACCAATACCTACAAAAAAGTCTCTTGGTATGAAATCCGAATCCCAACAGGAAGTCGGTTATTTAGAATTTTCTCTGCAAAATTGGCGTTGTTTTTGCCATTTTCAGGGGTTGTACTTTAACGAACTCCTCCTAGAGATTTATTCAGATCAACACCAAACCTGGTCAGTGTAATCTTAAGCCCTTTGCGATGTTAAATTGCGAAGATCTTTAGATTTCGTTAAAGGACGTGTCCATGGCGGCCTGACAAATTTCGATGTTTCGCCATGAAAAAGGAAGTTGCTGTAACTCAGACATACAATGTCCAATCTGCCCCAAACTTCACATGTTAGATAAAACTTCTGCCCTTAACAGATCTACATGCCCACATTCAGTTATAGTCATAGCGCCACCTATTGGCAACATGAAGTGACATGTTTTACGCTGCGACAAACTACTCCTATAATTTTTTTGAGATTAACATATATTTTGTGGTCAGTCTAATCTAAAGGCCTGTGCAATGTTAACTTTTGGAGATCTTGAGTTTTTGTTAAAGGGTGTTTCCATGGCGCCATGACAAAATTTGATGTCTTGCCACATCAACAGAAGTTGTTGTAACTCAAGCATAAAATGTTCAATCTTCCCCAAACTTCACATGTTTGATAAGAGTCCTGGCCTGAACACATCTGAAGGCCAATATTCCATTATAATGATAGCGCCACCTGCTGGCAACGGTAACATTGGCATATATATGGGATATACTTTGATATATTCAACTTATATTTAGGACATTAAGTGCATATTTCTCAACGTTCACCTTTTTACTAAAGCCACACGATGGCGGTGAGCCTGGGTGCGAGGGCCCGTTCATCGCTGCTTGCAGCTTTAATTTATTTTAAATCTCACGCAAGTTTCTTTCCCAATTATTTTTTTTATGTGACACAACGCGTTTATGTCATCCACAAAGCGGAAGGAGACACTGCGTCTGAAATCGCATACTGCAAGGAGTCAGCAGTGTTTTGATTTGAGGGCGTGGTAGAGATAGAGATAGAGCTGGCATACCACAACTAGGACCCTATGATTTCCGCGATGCAGAAAACGCGGAGGGAATCGCGAAATCCAGTTTGCCAGTTTTTGCTTGAACATGTTAGACATATCTAATAATTTATGTTATACATTTTCATTTTAATTTTGCAACTTACAAAGCGTTAACATTAGTATTCATGTTACATATTAAAACTGGTGTATGAAATGGCAAATGAAAATTATGTAATTTAATTTTCATTTTCATTTTGCACCAAACGTTGCACAAATGTATTGGAAAATGTAAATGTACATACAGAAATGCATTGTCATTTTACATATTGCATTGTCATTTTGCACATTACATCCCAAATTGAATATTGCTACCCATATGCTTCCATAAAACCTATGCAGCAATTTCCAATGAATCAATTAGTGGTTAGGGTTTTTAGAAGACAATTTAAAGGGGAGGTGAAATGCTATTTCATGCATACTGATTTTTTTACACTGTTAAAGAGTTGGATTCCCATGCTAAACATGAACAAAGTTTCAAAAATTAAGTTGTACATTTGAAGGAGTATTTTTGGAACATAAATACTCCTTCAAACGTACAACTTAATTTTTGAAACGTTGTCCATTTTCGGTTTGTCACAAGTTTCAGAAAGTTTTTTTCGAGTATGGGTCTGTGTGACGTTAGATGGAGAGGAATTTCCTTATATGGGTCCTAAGGGAACTTCTGCCGGAAGAGCGCGCGCTCCCGTAGAGCAGAACACTGAGAGCAGAGACATTCACTGATCAGAGCGAGAGCGAAATGTCACAAAAGTGTGTTTTTGGTTGCCATGGCAAGACAACCCTGCACAGATTACACCCCCCCCCCCCCCCAAAAAAAAAAACACAGCATTAAGGGACCAGTGGATGGAGTTTATTTTTACAGAGCATCAACAGAGCTGTGCAAGTGTTTTTGTTTGTTCCCTGCATTTCGAAGATGCTTGTTTTACAAACAAGGCCCAGTTTGACGCCGGATTTGCATATCGTTTATTTCTTAAGGATAATGCAGTCCCAACGAAAAACGGTCACGATCGTGTGTTGGAACCACAGGCGGTGAGTAAAACTGCTTCAAATATCTCTGTGTTGTTAACTTAGTTATCGGCGCGTAAGCACATCAAGTACACAACATGCGATGTTGGTATAAAACTGCACTTTCCGAATGTACACCGAATGTACACCTTAAAAAAAAACAAAAAAAAAAACAAAACAAAAAAAAAGACGACATAAAGTGGAACTTAGTCATTTTCCAAAACTGCTAAGCAAATATATACAGTTTCATACCACATAGAGACGTCCTGCTGTAATCGTTGATGCTGCTGCTGTTGTTCAATTTCAGCCTCGGGATCTGATTCTGGATCATAAATATACTCTGAATCTGAGTGTTAGCCATGGTTTGTTTTGGATGATGATGGCTCGTGATTCTTTAGCTCCGCCCACACGTCACGCCTCCAGCCACTCGTGTTTTTCCGGGAAAAAACGGTACAGACTATCTTTCTCTTATAAATATAATAAAACTAAAGACTTTTTGGAGTTATGAAGGATGCAGTACTACTCTATAGGTACTCAAGATTAACAGGATATTGAGTAAAAACAAGCATTTCACCCCCCCTTTAAACATTCCCCATACCTGATCTGAAAATAAAACATGCACCTCCTCATTAAGATCCTTAGCCCTAACAGTTGTAACAGATAAAGGTTTGTATGAATGCTCAAGAAGAAAGAGATAGACAACTAAAACAGAGGAGGGAGATTTCCTCAGAGGGAAGGATTAGTTTGCGCAAAGGGTTAATAGGCAGCTGAGAATTCCAAGGCACCCCATATGCCTGTAGGGCTGATCTAATGTGCAAATACATAAAAAAGGAGGTGTCTGGCATATAATATAGAGATTTGAGATTCTGGAAGGATTGTAAACCACTATCATCATAGATATCTTCCAGATTGTCTACTTTATTATGAGTCCATTGCGGACAATGAAATGGAGTACTTCCTGAAAAAAGATTAATATTGTGGAAAATAGGCAAATGCTTATGCCATATTGTAACTAGTTGTGAACGTCTTTCAACATCCCTCCATGTGGAGAGAAGGTGTGTTACAATGGGACCAAACCAACATTTACACTGTTTAAGCGGAACCCCCGAAAAACAAGATGCATTAATTTATACAGATAAACAATAGATTCCTCAATTTCTCTCCAAGACACAGAAGTGCCAGGATCATCCAAACTGATAAAGGGCGGAGGGAAAAGGCTTGAGTATACAGTCTAAAGTTGGGGAAAGAAAGACCTCCATTTAATCTACTTTGTTATAAGGTAGTCAGTTTAATACGAGGGCATTTCCCATCCCATTTATACCCTGAAACACATCCATCAAGTTTGTTCCAGTAGCCAAACGGTGAAGCGAGAGGAATCATAGAAGAAAATAAATTAATATGTGGGAGAAATTTCATTTTAATCACTGATATACAAGCCTGAAAAGAAGTAGGAAGACAAGACCAATTTTCGAAATCTGTGGATACTTTAGCTAGAATACTTGTTATAGTTTTTTGAGAGAATTTCCTGCAGGGAAGGAAAAACATTTATCCCCAAGTACTTAAAGTTTTGAACCAATGGAACAGATACAGAAAGGGAAATGGGATAAATTTTAGAATTGAGGGAAAGTAGACATGACTTACTCCAATTAATGTTAAAACCAGAGAAAGATCCAAAATGGTCATACAAATTCAACACATGAGGAATTGAATATGACAGCTTCTCCAAAAAAATTAAATATCACCAGCAAACAAAGAAATATGATGCTGAGTATTCCATATAATTATTGGAGAAATAGAATAGATTTTTTTGCAATCATCATACCTTACTGTACAGGCACTCGAAAAGCATGGCTAAGACACTGCAAGGAAGCTTACCAACCAAAAACAGCAGTCTTAGGATCTAAAGGAAGCTCACAGGCATAAGAATCAGAAAGAAATTAACAGAATTTTGGGCAAGTCCAGAAAAGGTGACCAAGAGAGCCCTCCGCAGATTCGCACTTATTGCAGAGTGGGGAAACAGTAGAATAAAAAGTCTTCAGTTTGACTCTTGAATAGTGTAATCTATGCAGCACTGGCATTAATAGAGCAGATGTATATATTCTTAAGACATTTTGCCCAATCCTCTTTAGAAACCTGAATACCCAATTCATTTTCCCAATCGTTTTTCAGATGATTAGTAGAGATATCTAACTGAATTGTAAAGAAATCTACAAATTTTGTGATTAACTTCGGGGTGTTGGGGGTGCAAGTGAGAAATTTGTGTAATTCATTATCAGCTGATAATGTTTAAAAATGTGGCATAGTGGAACGGACATAATTTCTAATTTGTAGGTATCTGAAAAAGTGTGAAGCAGGAAGGTCGTACTTCTCTTTTAGCTGAGAAAATGTAGCAAATCTTTTGTCCATATATAAATCCCTCAAGGTGAGAATTCCTTTACTAGCCCAGCCTGTGAACACTGGATCTAAGAGTGAAGGTTTAAAGGCATGGTCACGACTGATTGGAGCAAACAAAGAGGTATTTGGGAGTTTCAATGTCTTGCTGATCTGACGCCATATCCTAAGAGAATTATTAATGATAAAGTGGGATCCTACTGCAGCTTTAAATGTCTCTGGGGCTGCAAACAGCAATGAGGAGAGAGACGAGTTTGAAGAACCCCGTTCAATAACAAGCCATGGAGGAAGATCATCTGAGAAACTATCTGGGTGTGGGTCATACCAGTAATTTAAGGCTCTACAATTGGCAGACCAGTAGTAGTGCTGAAAGTTTGGGAGACCTAAACCCCCCAGTGACCTTGGCTTGCACACACGTAATTTAGATATTCTATGTGTTTTAAAGGCCCAGACAAATGAAAGTACAATAGAGTCTAAAATTTTGAAGAACCTTTTATGCAAATATATTGTTAAGTTCTGAAAAAGATACAAGAATCTGGGCAATGTCACCATTTTAATAGCATTTACACGCCCCATCATTGATAAAGGTAGGGTCCGCCAGCTTTTTATATTGCTTTTTTAAGTTTTCTATCATAGTTAAATAATTAAGCTAATATATATCCTTAGGGTTTCTAGGTATATTAACTCCAAGATATTTCAAGTTACTTATTTTAAAAGGCATAAAAGTCAGCCACCGACAAAAATTCACTTTTTTGCCAATTTAATGAGTAACCGGAGAGTTTACCAAATGTTTCTAACAGATTTAATAATGGAGGTATGGACTGTTCCGGATTGCGAATATATATATATAATATCATCTGCGTAGAGAGAAATCTGATGATTAATCCGGCCTACATTTGGGGACAATATCAAAGGATTATTTTTAATGGCAAAGGCGAGAGGTTCAATTGCAACTGCAAAAAGCAAAGGCAAAAGAGGACAACCCTGACGGGTTCCGGGATAGTCGGAATTGAGTTCACCTATTAAAGTTGGTGAGAACCGAAGCCCTAGGTTGGGCATATAACATCCTCACCCAAGAGGCAAATGTATCACCCAAGTTAAATTCTCTAATCACAGCTAAAATATAGTCCCACTCAATTTGGTCAAATGCCTTTTCTGCATCCAACGCAAGTATTGCAACGCTTGTTTTAGAATCAAATCTATTATATAAGATATTCATTAATCATCTGACATTAAAAAAAGGAATAAAGGCCAGGAATAAAACCAGTTTGATCAAGATTAATAATATTTTTGAATACAGTTATTTAATCTGTTAGCAAGAATCTTAGTAAAAATTTTAAGATCAGAATTCAAAAGAACAATGGGACGATATGATGATGGGTCTGTTTCTTGTTTACCTTTTTTTTTTGAATTAAGGAAATATTTGCCTCATAAAAGGACTGGGGGAGCTTGAGTTCGCCAAATGAGTGATTAAACATCCTCAAAAGCAAAGGAGAAAGAGTCTGCGCAAATCTTTTGTCAAATTCAATTCCAAATCCATCTTGGCCACATGCCTTACCACTGGGAAAAGACTTAATAGCATCCAGTATCTCCTCTAATTTTATATCTGCATTCAAAGCGGCCTGCTCTGAACACCCTAACTTTGGAAGCTGTAAGGAATGAAGGAAGTTTGTGAGGGGTCAGAACAACCCTTCGATTTGTATAATTCTTTGTAGAAATCTTTAAATGTATCATTGATTTCACTGGGATTTGTTAAAAAGACACCTTCCTTGTTTTGTTTTTTTATTTTATGGATTGCTCTACTGGCCTGCAGCCCCCTTAGCTGGTGAGAAAGCAATTTGTCTGGTTTATCCTCGAGTTCAAATTGTTTTTGCCTAACTTATAACAACATATTGTTAACGGTTTGAGAGAATTGAGTTATATTCCAATTTGAGTGCGGTAATTTCATTAAGCACAGCCAAATCTGTCGAATCCCTATATTAATAAGATCATTAAGAACAACAGTGGAATTGGGCAAGGATATGTCAGAGCGAGATGGAAATCTGTCTAGAGCAGGGTCTAAGGCTAAGTTGAAATCACCTCCTATTATAAGGTGCGAGTTTTGAGTGATTGGTAAAAGATTAAAAAGTGTGCAAAAGAAAGTGGGGTCATCAAAATTAGGTCCGTACACATTCAACAATGTGTAATGAATGGAGGAAATCAGACCAGATACAATAATATAACAGACATAAGGATAGCTGATAGTAGTTGTGTGCTTGAAAGGGACTGATTTATGAACCAAAATAGCTACTCCTCTGGCCCTGGATGAAAAAGAAGACTGGAACACTTGAGAGACCCAACTGCTCAGTCGCCTTTGCTCAGAATGCTTTATATCTGTTTCTTGCAGAAATAATATGTCAGCCGCGAAATGATTTCAAATAAGAGAAAACTTTGGATCTCTTAATCTGATTGTTTAATCTACGAACGTTCCACCTGGCAAGAGTAACATTGCCACCTTTAAATAAGGGCCCCCTACTACAAGCCATGATGGATATTATCTAAAGTAGTGGTGACTGCAAAAGAGATTGAATGAATATTAATCATAAAAGGAGATAGACTGACATAAAGCACTAAACACACATCGAGAAAAGAAAAAGACAAAACCACCTACCCTTCCCCTTTTGTCAGCTTCCCCAAACGAAGCTGAGAAGATAACCTCATATGAACAGTGGAGCTGCTGGGCAGCACAAGGAGTGAAAGAAAAACCGGTCTATCAAATAACCTTAGATAAAAGAAAAACAGGGGACTCCCTCGCAGCATCCATATAAATACAGTGATGATTAACAAAAGAACTGCTCTATAAACTTGAACTACCGTGAGTTTAGCTCAAAACCTTTGTAACAAAGATATAAAAATGAACTATTCAAACAAATATTTGACAGGCTCATAAAAATAGGGCTCAAATGGTTACAGTTATATAACTACATTCAGCCTATAGACTACATGTTAGAGTAGCATTATCATTAACAGTCTATGAGTTTCTTTTTTTTCCGATTAACGATATACTCACAACCTCCAAAAAAGGCCACCAGTGAACAGAGAGAATTCAAGTCTTTCCACCATTGTCACGCCAAAAATCAGTCCTGAACTGCAGATCAGGAAGGTACTTGGTCTGGGACAGACTTAACAAAATCTTCAGCCTCAACGTTCCAAAGATTTTCTTTTTATTGCCTTTGGTGACAATAAGCCGAGCAGGGTACAGCATTCCGAAACTGATACGGCCTCCTTCAACTTCTTTTTCACTCCGTCAAATCCCCTACGCTGTGATAGCACCTCTGCCATGACATCTGGGAAGATGGAGACGTGTGCTTCCTCGTATTTTAAAGGCGAATGAAGCCGCAAGAGCTTTAGTATCATCTCTTTGAGCGGATAATGATGTATCCTCGTGATCATGATTCGCGGACGCCCTCCTTTTAATGACAGAGGGCCGATAACGATGTTCGCAAACTCAACTTTAATCCCTCCAGGAAAGTTCTCGGCTCCCAGAAGGTTCTGGATGAGTTTTTCCACAAACTCAGTTGGACGGCTAGCTTCCACGTTCTCAGGTAGGCCGATAATTTTGATATTCTGTCGTCGAGAGCGTCCCTCGAAATCATCCAGTTTAGCACGCAAGGCCTTATTAGTTGCTAGAATTTCCCGAAGAGAGCCTTTGAGATCAGAAATGCGGTTTTTGTGGTCGGTACTTACACCCTCAAAGTCAATAATACAAGAAGTGATTTCAGAAAGTGCTGATTGCAGTTGGGTTAGAGTCGCTTCCAGTCGTTCATACTGTTATTCATAGTTTGAATGGCCGACAGAATGGCAGTTGAATCTGGAGCCATGCGGACATCATTGTCTGCCTCGCAATAATTAGACGACGATATCTCGGCCATTTGTTCACCTGGTTGGTGAATAGGGCTGAAATGATTCCTCGAATAACTCGAGTAACTCAATTACAAAAAATGATCGAGACAAATTCCTCTGCCTCGAAGCCTCTTTTAATTTATTTTAAATCTCACATCAGGTTCTTTCGCAATTATTTTTTTAATGTGTCACAATGTGTTTACTTCACCCACAAAGCGGAAGGAGACACAAGCGCTGCTTCCGAAGTCGTATACTGCAAAGAGTCAGCAGTGTTTTGATTTGAGGGCGCGGGCAAACGTAAAGAGAACGTCGTGGTGTGTGTCTATTGCAAGATAGAGCTGGCATACCACAACTAGGGCCCTGTGATTTCCGTGATGCAGAAAACGCGGAGGTAATCCGGTCATAAAAACTGAATTTACAGTTAAACGCGCAATGGCACAGAATTTTCCAAATTGTGAATTAATTAATCAAAAATAGGTAATTGCAATTACATCAAATCACGATATGGACTAATATCTGTAAATATTAAGCCGGAACGGACTTTTTTAAATGTGAATCCTGCATGCCCTGCGTGTCTGTGTTAATGAATGGAGTATAAGCGCGACTTCCTTTATTTACACACACTGAGGACGTGAACACATGAACAACATCTCCAGAACTGTTCTGACAGTCACTTCTTAAGCATTTGGCCGTTTGATTTGAGTAAAACTAGCGTCACATCACATACACAGAACTGTAAAGGTACATCAACCCGTCAAAATAAAAGTCCAGTTAAACACTATTGTTCAGCAGAATGTACATAGCCTACCACAAAAAAAAAAAAAAAAAAAAATCAAACATAATTTTTTTTTAAGGTTTAATCACACAACATTTCTTCCATGTTTTATTTTTAATAGTAAATCCCCTTTGCTTACCAAAAAGTTAATATTCAATAATTAAAAGATAAATTAAATTAATGTTTTATGTGTTTAATGTTTAATGTGCATCTCAGAAAATGATTTATTTAAAACCCCATCTGAATGGCACTTAAACGCACTTAATTCATGTCAACTTTCTTGTCATTGTTCGCAGTACAAGTACAGACAGAGAAACAATGGGTAATTATTAAATTTTAATTTTTGATGTATGCATTGCATTCTATGCATTTAAAAAATAATAATAATTAAAGCTGCAAGCAGCGATGAATGGGCCCTTGCACCCGGGCTCACCAGCAGCGAGTGGCTTTAGTAAATAGGTGAACAGTGAGAAATATGCATTTAAACTCATAAATATAAGTAGAATACATCAATGTTTATTCCATATATGTGCCAATCTTCCTGTTGCCAGCAGGTGGTGCTATCATTATAATGGAATATTGGCCTTCAGATGTGTTCAGTGCAGGACTCTTATCGAACGTGAAGTTTGGGGAAGATTGAACATTTTAAGCCTGAGTTACAACAACTTCTCTTGCTGTGGCGGGACATCAAATTTTGTCATGGCGTTATGGACACGCCCTTTAACAAAAACTCAAGATCTCCGCAATTTAACATTACACAGGCTTTTAGATTAGACTGACGACAAAAAACACATTAATGCCATAAAATTTCTAGGAGTTGTTCGTCGCAGTGTAAAATATGTCACTTCCCTGTTGCCAATAGGTGGCACTATGACTATAACTGAATATGGGCATGTCAATCTGTTTAGGTTCGCAGTCTCATCAAACATGTGAAGTTTGGGGCAGATTGGACATTGTATGTCTGAGTTATAGCAACTTCATTTTTCATGGCGAATCATCGACATTCGTCAGGCCGCCACGGACACGCCCTTTAATGAAAACTCAAGATCTTCGCAATTTTACATCAAAAAGGCCTTTAGATTAGGCATACCAAATTTTGTGTCGATTTGAAGAAATCTCTAGGAGGAGTTCGTTAAAATACAACACATGGAAATGACCAAAATTACACAAAATTTGCTCATAATATTAAAAATAACCAACTTCCTGTTGGGTTTAGAATTTTGCTCCAAGAGTCTTTTTTGTAGGTATTGGTGTGTTACATATGTGTGCCAATTTTCGTGCATGTATGTGAAACATAGCTGGAAGGCTGTTGATTTTCTTAGTATAGGTGGCGCTTTCGAGCCATTTTGCCACACCCTCTTCTGAATCCTATATCAGACGAAAATTTTCACCAGGTTTGACGTGTGTGCATGTTTCATGACTTTTTGAGCATGTTTAAGCCCTCAAAAATGCGATTCATTCGGGAGAAGAAGAAGCGGAATAATAATAATAATAATAATCACGGATGGGCCGCACGCTCAACATGGACGTTAATGCGCACAAACATACACAGAGACTGTTTGGTGATACAAGAGTTTATTGTAATTATTGATCAGAAAAGTGAATAAAATACCTGCAACACTCAGGCCACACTCTCCACTGCAGAAACAAACACAGACTACGTTCCATTACAAAGACATTCACATTTATACTGGTGGCCAGAACCATTACCACATGTGGAGGGACAAACTCACAGAAAACACTTTACAAATGTTCCCTTAAAAATACAGAGTCTGAAAGAAACTTATTGGCATGATGTTCTACTTAATAAATCTACTTTGATGTTATTAATTCGGTCACATTAAACAGGAAATAACAGCAATAATTCGGCTACGTTGCCCCTGAAACCCCCACGCTCAATCAATACATGGTAGATTCCCACCCTAAGCGGAACCAATAATTCCTGTCATTGTTTCTTAGCAGGACTCTAAAAATCACGGGACAAACGCTACACTGGAACAATACACTTAAGCCCCTTTCACACTGCCATTCCGGCAAATACAAGGGTAAAGTGTTCCGGCAATTGTTCCCGGGTTGCTAGATTTTGCACTTTCACACTGCCACAGATTATCCGGGATATGTGCGTGCTTTCACACACAACCTGTAAAGATCCCGTAATGACACGTGACATCAGGGCGTGACGTGTAATGTATGAGTCGAAAACGTTAGGCAAGTTATACTTTCACTGAAGCAAGCGAACGATCTCGGCGTCAACACGGAAAGTGAGGAATTAACTGATCTCTGCTTCATTACAGTTTGCACATATTTTTTTGTCGCAAACGTTGATCTTTCTTCAAAACAGCCGGTAAAAGAGTCGCGCGATAACGCGAGTCATCACTTCGACGCGGCATTAGATCTGGCTTTTGTTCACACAGCGCTCATCCCGGCAATGTTACTAGGTCCCCGACCCGGGTTCAATGCTGGAATCAATCCTGGAACGTGGTTGCTTTCACACAAAGGGCGACCTGGCAATATTCCGGCAATATAACGGGTCCGATGTGCAGTGCGTAAGGGGCTATAGTTTTCAGGTATTTCATTCACTCTCTGATCAATAATTACAACAAACTCTTGTTTCACGAGTTCACCCTTACATCTAATCTGAAGGCAAATAGTAGGCATATTTTGGCGTGCTGTCCTGGGGGAGGGGTCCGGGCCCGGAGCATAGCCCGAACCCAAATAACTCCCCCTATCCCTAATTTGGGATAAATAGATTAGAAGTGAGGAGTTGGGGTGGAGGAGGGTTGCCAAAAAACTGTCGTGGGACAGGAGGTAGGAAGACTGGATATATATATATATGCTTGCGTGCTATTTAAGATGATTAGCTGAACGAGATGCACCTGTGCTAAATTGGATGATTATCTGATCGTGCTTCTCCCGAACTTTGTTAATAAAACCACATATCACCAAACAGTCGGTGTGTGTTTGTGCGTATGTGTGCGTATTAACGTCCATGTTGAATGTGCGGTCCCTCCGTGACCGTCACAAGACCCAGGAGTCTTATTTTCTCTTGCATAATTAATATTGCACTTTAAAGAAGCAAAAACGCATTTTATTCGATATATCGATAGAATTTTTGGTAGAATACTCAATTACTAAAATATTCGATAGCTACAGCCCTATTGGTAGAATCACCTTTTTTGGACTTCTTCATTTCACTGGTAGGTATTGGCAAGCAAACTTTCGCAATGGAAATATTCAGAAATGTATACATTTAAATAGGCTTTGAAGGAGCTCTCTAAACTTACGTCCACACCATATGGTGCTCTCGAGTGCCCCAAGCTGAGCGAAATTTTAATGAATCCTGTTTGGTCATGATGATCTAGCCTGTTCATAAATTTCTCTAGACGGCGAGATCGTACTTTAGCATATAATTTAACACTAGTCCCTATAAAAAAAAAAAAAAGTGGTCTGTACCTAGAACAGGAAGTCGGATCTTTGTCTTTTTTCAACAAAAGAGAAATATCAGTTACAGGGGTTAAAGCAAAAAAAAAAAAAAAAATCCTGAGCCTGAACTTTTTTTCTGGAGATGGGGCAGCACATGCAAAGCATGCTATGACTGTGGCAACTTTAACATTTGAAAGGATACTATGACAAAGTTATTGCTTTATTTATTCAAACTGATTTTCATTTTCATGACTATGTGGTTGACCTGAAGAATGAAAGCTGTATCATACATAGGGTTGGGTATCGATTGGGTTTTATTCGATACCGGTGCCATTTTGATACTTTTAAAACAGTACCGGTGCCTAAACGGTGCCTGAACCGATACTTCTATAAAATAAATAAATAAATAAAGCCTAAAAAGGATAACATTAAAGAACATTAAAAAGATTTAAAATAAATCCATAGCATTCACACACATTTGCACAGTAATGTATGTATAAAGCACGTATAATTAGATTAAGTATATGTAAATAAGTGTAATTAAAGTATGCATTCATAAGTGTTAGAAACCAATTGCTGCCTCATGATCTTTTGTACACTGTATTTATGAAAAATAACTGCACAGATACAGATATTCTAACAATCTATCAATAAACACACACCGTCCTGTGTTTGAGTCCGACTCCGCCGCGGTCTGTGGATTGAAGAGCTCACTGAAAGATGGGAGGAGACAGATCTGCCGCCGTTACCATTAGAGGTCGACTGATTTATCGGTTTTGCCGATTAATCTGCACTTATAGTTGATTTCTAGAATAATCGGTTATCGGCAAAAATCCATGCCGATAGTTTTCCGCATTTCGTCTGTTGCTGTGTATTCAGACATGTAACACTGCATGCTGAACAGTCGAGACACTTCAGACAGAAAATTCTGCCACGCCTCAGAGCACCATTCACATAGTTTTCCAGTAAATTACATTATATTCGCCCGGATCATTGTTAATGTACATAATGAATTGTGTATTGAGCATTTTCATCTAAACGTTTCTCTTTCTGTGGCTCTTATAAAGTCTGTATGCTTCATTTATAGAGCTATAATATAGATCGCTGTTTCCATTTGCTCCGTTTTTTAAACACTGAACTTCAAAGTTCTCTTTGGCTCATTGTTCATTCTTAAAGTAAGTTAAACATGTTACCTGTTTCTGATGCAGAAAAGCTAGTTCATGTATTCATGACCTCTAGAGTGGACTAATGTAATGCACTGCTTGGAGGATGTCCTTCATCTTCAATAAACTACAGGTATTTCAAAATGCAGCAGCTAGGGTCCTTACCAGGTCAAGAAAATATGAACATATTACCCCAATTTTACAGTTTCTGCAGTGGCTACCTGTTAAAGGACATGTTGCAGGTTAACCACCACTTTCGATTAATGGGTACATAAATCACTCAAGATATGTATATCATTTTTAAAATGTCTCAAAAATGTTCTTAAAAAACTTTTTTTTTGTTTTTGGTATTAACGTTTTTTTACGCAACTCTGTGATGACGTCACGTTGGGGAGAAGTCGAGGAAAGGTAGCCTCAGCCTAGTATGATGCCGCGTTCCAGGCAACCTGTAACCCGTGTTTTTCCAACCTTAAACCCGTGAGAGTGCACTGGAACGGCAATCAAACCCGTGTCTTCCCATCTGTGAACTCATGTCTTGTACTAGATCGATGTACTCGTGTGTGTGTGTGTGTGTGTGTGTGTGTGTGTGTGTGTGTGTGTATTTATGTATGCGGGATGATGGTGCATGCATGTGTATTGTGCGGGCGTGGACTATTGTTTTAGATGTGGTTGGTCGCAATTGTTATTATGTTATTATGAATTTTTGTCTTTTTTGTTTGTATTGTTGATGTATATTTTTATTTTTGTGTATTGTTGTCATAGTGATTGAATGTTATATGATTGTTGGTTATTTATTTTTTTGTTAGTTTTTATGTCACCGGCCTAGGGACTGCAGATGAAAAATAGTATCTTTTTACTAATTCTGGCATATTTACATGGTGTATTTTCATACAACAATGTACATGAATATGCATGGTCCCTATTAAATAAACTGATAAATAAAAAATAAAAAAATAAATAAAAAAAGTACTCCGAGTTCCGAGGTCACACTGCACGCGAAACAACGATTGCAGCCCCTACGAATAATACTGCCTACGGATGCATTGTTTATGCAAGTGGTACACGTTGAAAGAACGATTTTAGGTCAATGTAACATTGCAATAAAATAAATAATTTAGTTACAGTTCCTTACGCTAAAGTTTGGCGTAACTTGCCTAGAATGGAACAAAGTCGTTAGTCGTGGTATGAAATAGTGATTACGAGCTCAAAAACCTGCCTGGAATGCAGCATCAGAACTATAGCGACTGACTGGGATGAGGAAGAGGTGGCAAGAGCCAACATGTATGATGGCCCGCAGCTGTGTAATTTTGAACCTTGTGCTGTAGGGAAGTGAGTGTGTTTGGGTCACTGTTGGTTGATATCTCTCTAACTATCTGTCTGTCTATCTATCTATATATCTAGTCTATCTATCTATATGTATCTATGTATTTATCTATAATCTGCGCTATCTGAATACTCTCGTCTACTACTCGTCTCTCTAGTCACTCTCAATGCTCTCAAGGAGGGCTTTGGTAAATTCTCTCCCCAACGTGACGTAATGCAATGCATTGTGGGGGAAAGGAGACTGCTGTAAGATAGTACCTACTTTTTTCGTATTATATTCCGTTTTGTGATACCCAACAACATAAAATACAATGGATAACAGTTTAAATGTTTATTACCAACACGCAAATTGCACAAATTCGTTAAAAATGTTTACCCTTCAACACGGCCTTTAAGTTCTGTATCCGTTACACAATATTATTACTTACCTATGAGGCTTTGGTTTACCTATGGTTTAGCTCCTGCGTTCCTAAGTAGTCTTGTACCACGCTATAACCCATCACGCTCCCTAAGGTCACAAAACACTGGACTTTTGGTAGTACCTAGGATAGCAAAGTCCACTAAAGTAGGTAGAGCTTCTTAGTTTTTGGCTCCCAAACTCTGGAACAGCCTTCCTAATAACTTTCAGGTTTCAGACACACTCTGTCTGTTTAAATCTAGATTAAAGACACATCTCTTTGGCCAAGCATTCAAATAATATTTATCATAATCTTGGAGTGCAGTTATATCTGATCAAATGCACATTATTAATTTAACTTGGGTTAAACAAATTCATTTTCCTTGGTTAATTAGCAGCTATGCTAATTATGTCTCTATTTGTTTCTCTGTTTTGCCACGTGATGTAACTAGCTTCTGTCTGGATCCAGAACACCTGAGAAGAGATGATGCCAACCCCTCAGAGGACCTCAGATGATGCCAACCCTGAAACAACATACAGAACTTCTTGCTGTTGATAGTGTTCGTTGTCTGTTGGATAATGTATCAATCGCCAGAGGGACAAATTTACCCACTATAAAATGCCTGTATTTTTGCGCCCCTTATGTTCTAACATTGTACATTGATAGGCAACACTTTTCACTCACTGAAATAGCAGTTATTAGTTTCATAAATAGTCACAATGATTAATGGATGCCGAAGACTTATTAGAAGCACTAAATGATAAGTGATGCGTCCTTAGTTGGCTCAACATTTGACTGCTCATCTGACAGCAATCCAGATATGATATTAAGATGTTTTAGCCTACTCATAAATGTTTCGGATCATTGAATTTTGGATTATTGAATTTTTGTTTTGCCATTTCTATTGTTTATTGTTTGTTACTGTGTTGCTATTTATTCAAGTCTGCCAGTTTCCAGAAAAAAACCCAGATCTATGATGTAATGAAGAAAATATATATTTTTTTCATTAACTTAAGCTTATTGGTGTTGTTCTTTTTAGAAAAGAAAGTGAAAGTGACGTGACATTCAGCCAACTATGGTGACCCATACTCAGAATTTGTGCTCTGCATTTAACCCATCCAAAGTGCACACACACAGAGCAGTGAACACACACCCGGAGCAGTGGGCAGCCATTTTTGCTTCGCCGCCCGGGGAGCAGTTGGGGGTTTGGTGCCTTGCTCAAGGGCACCTAAGTCGTGGTATTGAAGGTGGAGAGAGAACTGTACATGCACTCCCCCCACCTGGCCCGAGACTCGAACTCACAACCTTTCGATTGCCAGTCCGACTCTCTAACCATTAGGCCACGACTTCACTATCATCATTCAAATGATACATTTTATAACTAAACAAATTAATAAGTAATAGGTGAAACTGTGCACTTGAATTTGCCATCGCATCATACATCCTATGCAGTGTGGTGAACTATTATTGCTCATTATTTTATAAGTTTTGTTCCACCCGCTTAAATGATAAAAGTACTTGTGCTGTAAAAACTATTAAGACTGTGTCTGTTCCCCGAATAGTGAGGTCAAAATATAAATATAATGTAGGATCTAGAATTTTTTTTTTCGTAATTAAACCAGAAACAAGTAAAGTAAATGAACAAAAACAATTTTTAAAGTTTGGGCTCATAAATATTAGATCACTCACACCCAAAGCAGCTATTGTAAATGAAATGATCACAGATAATAGTTTTGATGTACTCTGCTTGACTGAAACCTGGCTAAAACCAAATGATTATTTTGGTCTAAATGAGTCTACTCCACCAAACTACTGTTATAAGCATGAGCCCCGTCAGACTGGTCGTGGCGGAGGTGTTGCAACAATATATAGTGATATTCTCAATGTTACCCCGAAAACAGGATACAGGTTTAACTCTTTTAAAATACTTCTGCTAAATGTTACACTGTCAGACATACAAAAGAAATCTAATGTATCTCTTGCTCTGGATACTTTGTATAGACCACCAGGTCCGTATACAGAATTCCCTAAAAGAATTTGCAGATTTCCTCTCAGACCTTCTAGTTACAGTTGATAAGGCGCTAATGATGGGAGATTTTAATATTCACGTTGATAACACAAATGATACATTAGGACTTGCGTTTACTGACCTAATAAACTCCTTTGGAGTCTAGCAAAAATGTCACCGGGCCAACTCATCGTTTTAATCATACACTAGATTTAATTATATCTCATGGAATCGATGTTACTGCTATAGATATTGTACCTCAAAATGATGATATTACAGACCATTCCCTTGTATTGTGCATGCTGCGTATAACTGATATTAACTATGTCTCAGTGTTACCATCTGGGCAGAACTATTGTTCCAGCCACCAAAGAAAGATTCGCAAATAACCTGCCTGATCTATCTCAACTGCTATTTGTACGCAAAAATACACATGAATTAGACGAAATGACTGGTACTGGCACTATTTTCTCTAATACATTAGAAACTGTTGTCCCTATCAAATTGAAAAAGGTTAGAGAAAAACGTACTGTGCCATGGTATAACAGTAATACTCACTCTCTCAAGAAAGAAACTCGTAGACTTGAACGCAAATGGAGAAAAAATAAATTGGAAGTTTTTAGAATTGCATGGAAAATCAGTATGTCCAGCTATAGACAGGCTCTAAAAACTGCTAGGGCAGAGCATATACACAAACTCATAGAAAATAACCAAAACAATCTAAGGTTTTTATTTAGCACAGTGGCTAAATTAACAAATTACCAGACGCCACCTGATTCAAATATTCCACCAACGTTAAATAGTAATGACTTTATGAATTTCTTCACTGATAAAATAGATAACATTAGAAATACAATAGCGAATGTAGATTCTACAGCATTTAACACTTCAGTTTCATCCATCGCACCCAAAGATAAACTGCAGTGCTTTACAACTATAGGACAGGAAGAGCTAAATAAACTTATCACTGTATCTAAACCAACAACTTGTTTATTAGATCCTGTACCCACTAAATTACTGAAAGAGTTGTTACCTGTAGCTGAAGAACCGCTTCTCAATATCATTAACTCGTCGTTATCTTTAGGTTACGTCCCAAAACCTTTCAAGCTGGCGGTTATCAAGCCTCTTATTAAGAAACCAAAACTTGATCCTAGTGTACTGGCAAATTATAGGCCTATTTCAAATCTTCCATTTATGTCTAAAATTTTAGAAAAAGTTGTGTCTGCTCAATTGAGCACCTTCCTGCATAAAAATGATCTGTATGAAGAATTCCAGTCAGGTTTCAGGCCCCACCGTAGTACAGAAACTGCACTTGTTAAAATTGCAAATGACCTGCTCCTACCATCAGATCAAGGCTGCATCTCATTTCTAGTCTTACTTGATCTTAGTGCTGTATTTGACACCATAGATCATGACATACTCATAGATCGATTTCAAAACTATACAGGTATTCAAGGGCAGGCTCTAAGATGGTTCAGATCCTACCTGTCCAATCGCTACCATTTTGTTTACTTAAATGGGTTGTCATCTCATTTATCATCAGTAAAATATGGAATGCCACAAGGATCCGTCCTAGGTCTCCTTCTATTTTCAATATACATGTTGCCCCTTGGTAATATTATTAGAAAATACGGAATTAGCTTCCACTGTTATGCTGATGATAATCAGCTATATATCACAACGAGACCAGATGAAACTTCTCAATTATCTAAGCTAACAGAGTGTGTCAAAAATGTAAAAGATTGGATGACAAATAATTTTCTCCAATTAAATTCGGATAAGACAGAGATATTAATTATTGGACCAAAAAACACTAGACAGAATCTTGTAGATTACAATCTGCAACTAGACGGATGTACTGTTACTTCCTCTACAGTCAGAAATCTGGGAGTTATATTAGACAGCAATTTGTCTTTTAAAAAATCATATTTCCAATATGATACAAAAACTGCATTCTTCCATCTTAGAAACATTGCCACGCTACGAAACATGTTATCTGATTCTGATGCAGAACAGCTAGTTCATGCATTCATGACCTCTAGACTGGACTATTGTAATGCACTTCTAGGTGGTTTTCCTGCTTCGTCAATAAACAAGCTACAGGTAGTCCAAAATGCAGCAGCTAGAGTCCTTACGAGGTCAAGAAAATATGATCATATTACCCCAATTTTACAGTCTCTGCACTGGCTACCTATTAAGTTCCGTATCAGTTACAAATTATCATTACTTACCTAAATGGTTTAGCTCCTGCGTACCTAACTAGCCTTCTACCACGCTACAACCCATCACGCACCCTAAGGTCACAAAACGCTGGACTTTTGGTAATTCCTAGGATAGCAAAGTCCACTAAAGGAGGTAGAGCTTTTTCACATTTGGCTCCCAAACTCTGGAATAGCCTTCCTGATAATGTTCGGGGTTCGGAAACACTCTCTCTGTTTAAATCTAGATTAAAAACGCATCTCTTTTGCCAAGCATTCGAATAATGTATCTCTTAAATTGTGAGTGTAGTTGCATCTGATCACATGTGCATTTTTATTCATTAGCTTGGGTTAAACTAATTTTAGTTTGTTGGATCAGCAGCTATGCTAATGATGTCTCTACTTTGTTTCTATGTTTTGCCACAAGCTCCATTCTGGATCCAGAACACCTGAGAAGAGATGATGCTGACCCTCAGAGGACCTCAGATGATGCTAACCCTGAATCAACAAACAGAACTAACAATTATTGCTACATGTGTGACTGCATCATATAATCAGGGCTCTGAAACGGTACAAGGAACAAAAACGAAAACCCGAAACAAACAATATTTTGACAGGAACAGAACCAGAAACAGAAACGAAATTAATTTTTTAAGTTCCGAACAGAATCGAAAATTTGAAATGGACATAAACCGGTTAATAACGTTATTTTATTGTTCCTTTTAATATTTGAAATTTGCTGTCAACCAATCACAAATTAGTAGCTACAGCATACGCAAATGTGACGCTGAAGCCAGTGAGTGAAATGTCCGCTCAGCTGTGAACTCAGTCAAGTCTCAATGGCAATGCACTGCCTTCAGGGCCGGATCAAGACCAAATTGGGCCTGCTGACGCAGCGCAAAAACAGGCCTATTTTTTCTAGGCGTTGGTGCATGTGCATTCAACACTCAAGTAGAGACCCGGGCCGGGTTTCCCGATAACGATGTATCTTAGCTCTTGAGAGCGTTTTCTACGTGCAAATTTTACGAACGCTCGCAGCAATTCCACGAGCATTTCCCAAAAATGCACTTAACATGAACGCGCGAGAACGCGCTCTACGTGCTACTTACGAGTCGCTGTCCATTCGCGAAGTGCTGAAATTTAACCTTATATGGAATTGTATTCTGAACGTTTAACCTAATAATTGTCATCTGTTTTGGATTACCAATCAAGACAAACAAGTCTATATAAAGCACCTACATACAGGCGGAGACACTGAAAAAATGGCTGAACAAAAAAAAAACAAGAAAAGATACCTTTCAAATGGATGAAATTAATGTCCTCTTAGAGGAGATAGAGAAAAACAAAGATGTGATTTTTACCAGGACACCATACTAATAAAGAAAAACAAAACATCTGGGAGGACATTGCTACCAAACTAACTGCAACCAGGGGTGTTCAAAGGTCAGGGAAGGAGGTCCGCAAGAAGTGGCAGGATTTTGCAAGCCTGGCAAAAAGGAAGAGGGCACTGCAGAGGACTGCAATTAAAAAAACAGAGTCCCCCCTTCTTACAGCCGAGGAAGAAAAGGCATTGTCAATACTTGGCACAAGTGCTTCAGATGGAATTAGTGGTGGTATTGACATCCATGGAGGAGTAGGGATAACTCAACCTGAGCCTGAGCCTGAACCTGAGTCAGGTCCTTCATGCTCAGAGGAACCATCAGTTTCATCTGCCATCTCCGAGCACCTACCATCTCCTAGTCCTCCAAAAAACCCTCCCAGGCCACAGCTTCCATCTTCAGTGGTCCAGACTGCAGCCACAACAACTCAGCAGTTTGAGAATGTCTGTAGCTGTAGTCAGGACCTAGTGCAGCTGGAGAGAGAGAAACTAGATGTCTTGAAAGACATTAGGCAATGCCTTCAAGAAGCCAATGAGAGAGACAACAACTTCCAACAGCAGCTCATTGAGCTCAAGAAGGCCAAACTGGCCTTAGAAGAGAGGAGGCTTGCACTAGAGGAGATGAGTTTTGCAAGGCCCTCAATTTATGTGTCAATTATCTTGCCAGAAGACACAGGTAATGTGATTTATTGTTTCAGTAATTTGTGCAATGTGAAATGTTTTCTATATGTAGTTATGACTCATCTCACTGTACAATGTATTTTGCAGGTTGTGGGGAACTGAATTACCCCAATTAATAAAACTATGCAATGTTTTTTATTAATAAAGCTATATGCAGTGTTTTTGATGTCCATGTGTTTGTTGAACCATGCACACGAGGCCTAAGACCATATGAAATAATATAATAATTGTTATGAGTTCTTCCAAATGTTTCTGAAGTAAATGGATAATGGTTGATGATTATTTTCAGACATAAGCATTTAAGTTTCAATATTATTAATATAAAGTCTATATATTTGGCGTGACAGATAACACAAATATATATACAGTACTTCATCTAGCCAATACATTTCTACAGGTATAAACAAAAAAATCAACAACATTTTTTACCAGTACTGTTCTATGTATACATTTTTATAATAAGCACAACTTTTCATCATTATGAACAGAGGATAGATTAAAGTAATATAAAATGTAATCTATAGTTTCTAAGCATGCCACACCTTCACTTTATTCAAGGTAGGGCCTAATGTCATTACTGAAATTGATGATAGGCAGTGGGATATGTGAACATTATCACAGCCTGATGACCTTCACATGGTTTCTTCAATTAAGCTAGGATTAGTATAGAGTTTACACCTCACTAGGCTTGCAGAGGAAATCATGGCTGCACTACAGCGTGTTCTTCAATTGAGGGTCAGAGACAGACAAAGACAGAGACGACCACAAAGTAGACTGGTGACTTTAAATGCCTTCATCAGACAGCATCAAACCCCCTTGGATATCCTTGATGACATGGCTATAATAAGGCGATACCGTCTGCCAAAAGGACAAATAGCCCAATTGCTAAATAGCATTGGACCTCAGCTGATGCGTGCCACCAGGAGAAATTTTGCCTTGTCCCCTGAAATCCAACTGCTATCAGCCTTGAGATTTTATGCAACAGGCAGTTTTCTCCAGGTACTTGGTGATGGGCTTGGACTAAGTAAGGCATCAGTTTCAAGAGCTGTTCATGCGGTCACCAATGCATTACTTCCACTTGCTGTGGAACACATTCAATTTCCAGCATCAAGACAGGACATCACAGAAATACAACAGAATTTTTTAACACATCATCACATCCCACAGGTCATTGGAGTGATCGATGGTACCTTGATCCCTATCCTTACACCATCTGTGGATGGCCATGTATATATATGCCGCAAAGGCTATGCAGCTATCAACTGCCAGGTGATCTGTGACCATAAGGGTTTGATTACAGACATTGTGGCAAGGTGGCCCGGAAGCACACACGACTCCTTCATGTTCACCAATTCATCTGTAGGTCAGGAGGCACAAAACTTACAGGGACAGTGGAGGCTGCTTGGGGACAGTGGTTACCCACTGAGGCCATATCTCTTCACGCCTGTGGCTAATCCTATGAATAACAGGGAGACAAATTTCAACGAGGCACACCATGTTGCATGTAGTATTGTGGAACGCACAATAGGGAGGTGGAAGATGCGCTTTCGGACAATTCACCAGTCCAGCGGTAGTCTTTTGTTTGCTCCACAAAAGTGCTGTGCAGTAATAATAGTAACAGCTATGCTGCACAACATTGCAGTGCAGATGAGAGTGCCCTTACTTAACAGGGAGGAAAATGAAGAGGTGGAGGAGGAGGAGGATGTGGAGGACGAAGATGGCATGGGACCACATGGCCAACCAAGAAAAGCCCAATACATGGCTGGTTTTCGTGCACGTCAGCAAGTCATTGACAGATTTTTTTGAATTCATTCCTATTTTGCCCAGTCTTTGAAGCAAATTTCCCACATTACTTTTATGATTTTTTTTGTTCATTCATTTAATTTAGATGTGTTTTTTTATCTTGTTTTCCCCTTTTTATTTATATCATTTATAAATTAATGTAAACAAAAAACGAGTACAATAAAGTGTACAATAAAGTACAATCAAAATATTATTATATTACTCGCGTTGCAGTGTGTTAAATCTAGATAAAAATGTAATCTGCCGTGTAAAACTTGCACGACACATTTGGCTACGCACCGACGCATAATGGCAGCCGAAGCGTAACGATGCGTAGCCTCGGGGACGCGTATGCGTACAGATGCGTAGACTATGAAACGGCCCATACGATGCACTTGGGGATGTACAATTACTCCAGAGCACTCGTAGATCTACGAAGATTTTCAAGTGCTACTTAAGCTACGATGCTTTTGGGAAACAGACCGTAATATTAAGATCAATCGTACGATCGTTTTTATGATCAACTTAGGCTTACGATGCTTTTGGGAAATGCAGCCCTGCATTCTCACGGGAGTACCGCGGGACCCAGCGCAACCGAGTGCGCCGTGGGATAATATTTGATTGGTGAATGCGGACGCGGATATTATTGTGTGCGGGAAAATAAAGTTATTTGCGGGACTCCCGCAAAGTGGAAATATCTAGCAAAATAAAATTACTTAAAACTGATAAACCTTTATTAAGGGTGAATTCAGGTTGAGTGGGACATCAGGTTGAGTGGGACACTTAAGCTTTTGGGTACTGTAAAGGGTTAATTTTGTAAGCCAATCACAACCATTGTTACTGTGTTGTAGCTGAATGTCTATTGGATATGAAATAAAGGTTGTGATTGGTGTGACATCACAGATGTGGTCCGGTTGTTATTTTTCAAATTGCTTGACTCCTGGGACCTCACGGTAAGCCACCTGGCATGTGTAAATCTATTTCAGAATAATAAGGTTTATAATTCTGTCACTTATGATGTAACAATAAAACTTTTACTTTTACATACATTTATACTGTCTGTGTATTAGAGATTAATAACAATGAGCATCTAACTTTATAAAATATTTGTGAAAATTAGATTCACAGCACTGTCCCACTCAACCTGACAGTGTTAGGTTGAGTGGGACAGTGCATTTCAGGTTGAGTGGGACAGTTTTAGGGCTAATGCTAGCAAACAAAGTGCAGCAATTTCATGAACAATAAGATAACATTTTAAAGTTATAAGTAATAATAATGTGTCTGAATATAAAATTTTTATAAAAATTTTATTTTTCAATATTGTCACGGTTGGTAAACCGTGATCTCGGGTTGTTTACACTTTGTGGTGAATTCTGTGTGTTCTGCGTTTGCACTGATTAGTTGTGGGCGTCTCCGTTAATTGTATCAGCAACAGCTGCCACTCATTACTCATCTCCTATATATATGGCTTGTCTCACGTCTTGTGTTTGTGAGATCGTTGTTTCATGTCGTTGTGTTACCCCCGTCTGGTTAAAGTGTTAGTTTGCGTTTGGATGTCTGTGTTTTTTCCTAGAACCTCATCCACTCTCCGCACGATCACTCAGCCACGGACACTTACCTTCGGCTCTATTCCCCGCAGTTCCTGTGCCACTCTCTCCTGCTGCCTCACGCCACCAAGACCCGGACTTCCCACCTACACTCCACCTCAGGCCGGATTTCTCACCAACCACCGTCTCCCTGGAGTGTTATCGTCCCATCGTCTTTGTGTATCATTGTTCTACTTGTCTTCATTTCATTAAATCCTGTTTACTCGCATTTGTTTCCGGACTGTCTTTCACCAGCCGCCACAGAACGATCTCACCCAACATGGAAGCAGCGAGCACCAACACCCTCACCGATTTCATGCACCATAGCGTCAAGAGAATGGATCAGCAGCAGGAGAGCATCTCGAACACCGGACGCGCTGTCCAAGCGCTGGTGGCACAGGTGTCCGAGCTCACCCAGCAGATCCATCAGCTCACGTCTCCCACTGCGCCCATCGCCCCGCCTGCGCCGACCATTCCCCCGGGGATTCCCCAGGACCACTTCCGGCCTGAGCCGCGACTTCCGGCACCGGAGAATTACGCTGGTGAGCCAACTTATTGCAGAACATTTCTTAACAAGTGCTCTATGCATTTTGCTCTGCAGCCCCGCACTTTCGCCTCAGAAGAATCCAAGGTAGCGTTCACGCTCACACTATTATCAGGCAAGGCTGCCTTATGGGGAACGGCGGTGTGGGAGAATCAACATCCGTGCTGTGCCTCGTTCCACCTCCTATCTGAAGAGATGAAGAGAGTTTTCGACCGGGCCGCGACCGGCAGGGAGGCCGCCCATCGCCTCTCGGAACTCCAACAAGGACACTCATCTGTCACTGAATACTCCATCGAGTTCCGGACCCTGGCGGCCGCGTGCCAGTGGAACGAGGCGGCGCAGTGGGATAGATTCCTGCATGGGTTATCCGACCGTGTTCAGCAGGAGATCTACCTCCTCGAGCTGCCTCCTACCCTCAACGAACTCATTGACCTGGCGTTGCGGGTGGAGGCCAGGTTTAATCGCCTGGGCCGTCAACACAGTCCCTCCAGACAACCCTTCTCTTCCGGTAGGGGGCGCTTGAGTCGAGAGAACACGGTCGGTTCAGTCGACGATCACGAGCCCATGCAGGTGGGTCGAGCTCGGCTATCCCGGAGGGAGAGGGAACGGCGGAGGTCCCAAGGACTATGCTTGTACTGTGGAGGCGCTAATCATAACAACTACTCTTGCCCGGTAAAAGAGTCAGCCCGATAGTAAACCTGAGGCTACTATCGGGTGGGATCTCCGCCGAGAAGTCCTCACCCACATCCTCGACCCTCCTTCCGGTGAAACTGCGGTGGAGGAATCAACATCATGAATGCCAAGCTCTTCTGGACTCTGGAGCCGAAGGTAATTTCATTGATTCTTCACTTGCACATCACCTGAACATTCCTGTCCTTCCTGTGTCTCTCCCCATCCATGTCACCGCACTCAACGGCCAGGAACTGCCTCCTGTCACCCATCATACTGAACCCATCACACTCATCGCATCCGGCAATCATCAAGAAACTATATCCTTTTTTCTCATGGACTCCCCTGTTGCTCCCATTGTTTTAGGTCACCCCTGGTTGTCCAAACATAATCCACGAGTGGAATGGGGTTCGAACACTATCACATTGTGGAGTGAAAGTTGTCATGAGTCTTGTTTGGTTTCTGCCTGTCCTGTTGTTCCTGTGTCTGTCTTTCAGAAGGAGATCATGGCGTTGCCAAACGTGCCCGTAGAGTATCTGGACCTGAAGGAAGTGTTCAGTAAGTCCCGGGCTGCTTCTCTTCCTCCGCATCGTCCCTACGACTGTGCCATAGACTTAGTGTCAGGTAAATCTCCGCCTAAAGGCAAGTTATACTCTCTTTCTATTCCTGAGAGGGAGGCCATGGAGAAATACATTTCTGATTCCCTAGACTCTGGATTCATCCGTCCTTCCTCATCTCCAGCAGGGGCGGGGTTCTTTTTTGTGGGTAAGAAGGATGGTTCTCTGCGACCTTGTATTGATTACCGGGAGCTGAACAACATTACTATTAAGAATACTTATCCATTACCACTCATGTCTTCAGCTTTCAAGAGGTTGCAGGGAGCATCGGTATTCACAAAATTGGATTTACGTAACGCTTATCATTTGGTCCGCATCAGGAAGGGGGATGAATGGAAAACTGCCTTTAATACCCCTAGAGGGCATTTTGAATATTTGGTTATGCCGTTCGGGCTTTCCAACTCGCCCGGGGTTTTCCAAGCACTCGTAAATGACGTGTTGAGAGATATGGTAGATCAGTTTATATATGTTTACCTGGATGACATACTGATTTTTTCTTCATCTCTCCAGGAACATGTCCAACATGTCAGACGAGTGCTCCAGAGGTTACTAGAGAATGGGCTTTTTGTCAAGGCGGAGAAGTGCGTATTCCATGCACAGTCGGTCCCCTTCCTAGGGTTTATCGTGTCGTCTGAGGGAATACGAATGGACCCTGACAAGGTAAAGGCTGTGATAGATTGGCCATCTCCAGATTCCCGTAAGGCCCTACAGCGGTTTCTGGGGTTCGCCAATTTCTATCGGCGTTTTATTCGTAATTACAGCCAACTAGCCTCACCTCTGACAGCCTTGACTTCCCCCAGTACTCCGTTCAGGTGGTCTGACGCAGCTGAAACTGCTTTTTCCAACCTAAAGAGCCGCTTTGTTTCGGCTCCCATCCTTGTCGCCCCTGATCCCACATGGCAGTTCGTGGTGGAGGTCGACGCATCAGAGGTGGGGGTAGGAGCAGTGTTGTCCCAACGTGCTGCTTCAGACTATAAGGTCCACCCTTGTGCGTTTTTCTCTCATCGATTATCTCCTGCCGAACGTAATTATGACATTGGCAATAGAGAGTTGTTGGCGGTCAAATTAGCGTTGGAGGAGTGGAACCACTGGTTAGAGGGTTCAGGGGTTCCCTTTATTGTTTGGACCGATCATAAGAATTTAGAATACATTAGAACTGCTAAAAGACTCAATTCCAGGCAGGCTCGGTGGGCACTTTTTTTCGGTCGTTTTGATTTTACCCTATCGTACCGCCCGGGTTCCAAGAATGTTAAACCCGATTCTTTGTCACGTCTTTTTGATCCCTCCGCCCGTCCCGTTACTCCTGAGTGTATTTTGCCTGAGAGATTAGTTGTCTCAGCACTCGTATGGGAGGTCGAGTCGAAGGTCAAGACGGCCTTAGAAGGGGTAACGCCTCCGTTCGGTTGCCCACCGAACCGCTTATTTGTGCCGGAGGAGTTAAGGTCCGAAGTTGTCCGGTGGGGTCATTGTTCCAACATGGCTTGTCATCCAGGGATAAGTAGAACTAATGGGTTGGTTAGACAACGATTCTGGTGGCCACGTATGGCTCGCGACGTCCGCGATTTTGTTTTGGCTTGCTCAGTGTGTGCCAGTGGTAAGTCATCTAACCGACCTCCTGATGGGCTCCTTCAACCGCTGTCTGTCCCTTCGAGACCCTGGTCACATATCGCTCTAGATTTTGTTACCGCCCTCCCGCCCTCTAATGGCATGACAGTCGTTTTGACTGTAGTGGACCGGTTCTCGAAGGCGGCACATTTCATTCCCTTGCCCAAATTACCTACAGCCAAGGAGACAGCGGTTACTGTGTTAGATCACGTCTTTCGGCTTCATGGCCTCCCGGTAGACGTGGTCTCAGACAGGGGATCCCAGTTTATATCCAAATTTTGGAGAGAATTTTGCAAGTTATTAGGAGCGTCAGTTAGCTTGTCGTCGGGTTATCATCCCCAAAGCAACGGACAGTCTGAGCGAGCCAACCAAGATTTAGAGAGGACGTTGAGATGTTTGGTCTCCAAGAATCCTTCTTCCTGGAGTCAACAACTCTCTATGGTGGAGTACGCCCACAATTCGTTGCCAGTGTCTGCTACGGGCCTCTCTCCGTTCCAGTGTAGTGTAGGGTACCAGCCACCAGCATTTCCCAGTCTGGAATCTGAAGTCACGGTCCCCTCCGCTCACGCGTTTGTCCAGAGGTGCCACCGCACCTGGACCAGAGCCCGTGAGACTCTGCTCCGGGTGAGGGAGCGCACTAAGGCCAAGGCCGATCGCCACCGGTCAAAGCCTCCCGTCTACGTCGTGGGTCAAAAAGTGTGGCTTTCTACCAGTAACATTCCATTGCGATCCGTTTCTAACAAATTAGCTCCCAAATTTATTGGCCCGTTCACTATCACCAAGATCATTAGTCCGGTGACAGTCCGCCTCAAACTACCTCCTGCGTACAAGAGGATACACCCCGCCTTTCATGTGTCCAAAATTAAACCCGTGTTTTATGCACGTATTAATCCGCCTACTCCGGTTCCCCCGCCGCCGCGTCTCGTAGAAGGGGAACCAGCATATTCGGTTAATCGTATTCTGGACTCGAGACGGAGGGGACGAGGATTCCAGTATCTGGTGGACTGGGAAGGTTACGGTCCGGAGGAGAGGAGTTGGGTACCTGCTAGGGACATATTGGATCACTCCCTTATCGATGAATTCAATCAGCAGGTAGGCCCTTCTGGGAACTCCAGGAGGAGTTCTTAGAGGGGGGGGGTACTGTCACGGTTGGTAAACCGTGATCTCGGGTTGTTTACACTTTGTGGTGAATTCTGTGTGTTCTGCGTTTGCACTGATTAGTTGTGGGCGTCTCCGTTAATTGTATCAGCAACAGCTGCCACTCATTACTCATCTCCTATATATATGGCTTGTCTCACGTCTTGTGTTTGTGAGATCGTTGTTTCATGTCGTTGTGTTACCCCCGTCTGGTTAAAGTGTTAGTTTGCGTTTGGATGTCTGTGTTTTTTCCTAGAACCTCATCCACTCTCCGCACGATCACTCAGCCACGGACACTTACCTTCGGCTCTATTCCCCGCAGTTCCTGTGCCACTCTCTCCTGCTGCCTCACGCCACCAAGACCCGGACTTCCCACCTACACTCCACCTCAGGCCGGATTTCTCACCAACCACCGTCTCCCTGGAGTGTTATCGTCCCATCGTCTTTGTGTATCATTGTTCTACTTGTCTTCATTTCATTAAATCCTGTTTACTCGCATTTGTTTCCGGACTGTCTTTCACCAGCCGTCACAAATATACACAAGATGGCACCCATACAGAGAGGAGAGGGACAGAAAGAGAGAGAAAAAAGGAGTGACAGGGCAATACAGAAAAGGAAAAGACAGCAAAGTAGGAAAGGAAGAAAACTAAACTAGTGGAGTGAAGAGAGAATGGCAGGGGCTATTGAAGAATATGAGCAGGAGGTGACTGAAGGACACAAACCAAAATTAAGGTTTCTAGCCAGGGCATGGAACATCCCAAAATCAACACTGCAAAGGCGAGTGAAAGGGCTAGTGAGTGGCTACCGCCATGCCTCAGGTAAGAGCCCCCTGCTCTCAGCTCAGGCTGAGAGTGAATTGGCTAGCCTTGTTAAAATGTTAGCTGAAAGGGGGTTCCCCCTGGAACGCAGTGATATACGGCGTAGTGCGTTCCAGTACGACAAAATTAATGGCATCCCTGGTTTTCTGCCGGTCACTACTGGTTTGAGGGGTTCATGAAAAGGAATCCAAACCTGAGCCTCCGCAAGCCAGAATCACTCTCAGCTGCAAGGGCCTCTGGGATGAATCTCACAGTAGTTGAGCAATGGTTTCAGACCTACACGTCACTCCTCCACCGCCTACAGATCCAGGAGATGCCATCTCACCTGTGGAACTGCGATGAATCCGGACTGCAGGACCATTTCATCTCAAAAAAGGTTGTTGGGGTGACTGGCAAGTCCTGCTTCCAGGTAACATCAGGGGAAAAAGGAGAAACGACAACAGTCCTGGCTGGGTTCAATGCGGTTGGGACTTACACCCCCACAATGGTAATTTTTAAGGGAAAGAGGCTCAGGGCAGAATGGCTGGAGGAACGACCAGAAAAAGCAATTATCCGCGTGTCAGATAATGGCTGGATAAACTCCCAGCTGTTTCTGGAGTGGGGCCAGCGGTTTGTCCAGCAGCTGCCTAAGGAGGATCCAAGACCCCATGTCCTGCTCTTAGATGGCCACTACAGCCATGTCTTCAATCTGGAATTCTTGGAGCTTATGAAGAAAAATAATATCCATGTAGTGAGCTATCCTCCTCACACCACCCACGCCCTCCAGCCAGCAGACAGATCGCTGTTTCGAAGCCTGAAACACCACTGGCAGGAACTGGGACGCAAGTGGACAAGGAAGACAGGCGGGAAAAAGCTTCCAAAACAGCTCTTCTTTTCTGTGTTCAGCCCCGCGTGGAAGAAGGCCGCCACTGTTGAGAATGCCCAAGCAGGTTTGACTCTTTTATTAATAATTAGTTGTCTTGAATTATTTGTATAAAAAGATTAGCAGTAAGTGGATCATTGTTTTTACTGTCTTATTAACATTGCATCATTACATTATACATATTACTCTACAGGTTTCCGAGCCTCAGGGATGTTTCCTGTCTCCATGAAAGTCATTCCAACTGACCTTTTCTTGCCAAGCCAAACCACTGAAAGGGTGATTGAGGAAACATCAGAAACCCTTCTGTTGTCAGAGGAGGACATTTATTTTGGTGTGGAAGAAGTGGTGGTAACCAGCCAGCCTGATGAGGACGCGCATACCTCCACCCTCACAAAGGGGCCAGCCGCGCATGTCTCCACCCTCACAACTAGGCCAGCCCCCCATGTCTCCACCCTTACAACTGGGCCACCCTCTCTACCCAGCACTTCAACAGCTGAGTGGGCTTCCATTGTAAGGTTCTCAGACCTTATTGAAGTACCTACAAGAGAGAGGGGAAAGAAGAGGATGATGGCGAGGCCACCCAGCTACCACCTAACAAGCCAGGAACACTTCAACTTTGTCCAGGCCAAAGCAGACAAAAAGAAACCAAAAACAACCAAAGTGCGTATTTGTTTTTAAATCCTTCCAAGTATTAATTAATTGAAGGTCTCCGTTGTTGTATTTTGCGCTTCATAATGCGCCACACATTTTCAATGCATGTATTCTGGTTTTATTTACGTTTTACACAACGTCCCAACTTCATTGGAATTGGGGTTGTATTTCTCATGTTGATTTTAACCATAAAATAGTGTCCCACTTTCCCTAACAAAGTGTCCCACTCAACCTGATTGCTTCCAGTTTGCTGAAGAGGGTGTCAGATGGTGTTTAAAGATGAACAGTTTGTTAATAAATACATACATTTGGAAAATTTCACCATAGTGGCCTTCATTACAATCTATTTAAACAAAACACATACAATATTATAACATAGACTAAAATAAAATAAAATAGACTTTGCGAAATGGGAGGATGCTGATGAAACCATGGACATCGATGTGTAATTCCATTCCGAAATAGCGGGAGATCCAGTGGTGGAAAAGGCGATGTAAAGAGTTTCCGAGATTGAGCAAAGTAACACGCCATGTAGGCTACTTTGCATTCCAGCTCCCAGCGCACCATTGGAGAGGGCTTTCAGTAATTGCGGTCACATAAGTGGGCAGAGAAGGATTAATCTGAAGCCCTCATTAATGAAAGACATGCTATTCCTGCAAGGACTACATTAGTAGTCGTAGTCTACAATATAGGCTATATATTTTTTAATTCCGTTTATTTGTAATTATTTATTTAGCTAAACATTTAAAATTGGTCTATTTTGTTATTGAGGAAAAAAGTTTTTTTTTCGTATAATGTTTGAAGAAAAGAAGGTATTCTTAAGCAGTATAGGCTAATTTTCATTTGAACATGAAATAAATCCAGGTTTATTATTATTATATAATTCATTAGGCTATACTATAGCCTAATAGGTATATTTTTTATTTACATTTCTTACCTTTTTACTGTATTTCTATGTTCTATGTTCTAAGTTCCTTGTTCGTTCCTTTCATCCATTTAATTAAACACAAATAAAATGAAACATTTGTTTCTTTTTTAAATGTATATTCAACAGAGGAGCAATTGAAAAAATAACAGAGTAGCAGGCAGAATATGCAATGGATTAAAAAAAAAAACCGTATACTTTACCCGCTGGATTTTGCAGGCGGTAGCGGGACGAAACTTGATCGTTTGCGCGTGGGAGCGGGAGAAAATCACATATATTTTTGCGTTAATTATATCTCTACACTCACGCGCCAGCATAGCCTTTCCTGCCCAACAGAGGACCGCAGCTCTCCTTTGATTATTCCCAACTTTGAGAAGCTCCGCTCGCCAGAGTCATTGGACACCATGCACAGATAGATGCGCTAACCAATTTCGACATATGGAAACGTCTGAGAAAGATTTAACGATGACAAAAGCTCGTACAAGCTCTGCTGAGTCACCGGTTTCTGAGTGCAGCAAACTCAGATCAGCTGATTTTGACCGAATAATCAGTTAAACGGTTTAAAAAGTCATTTATTTATTTTGAGTAAATTCTCAAAATATTTAAAAAGGTTTTCCTGCATCGTTAATATATATATATATATATATATATATATATATATATATATATATATATATATATATATATATATATATATATATCGCCTAGAGAGAGAGAGAGAGAGAGAAACTTGTTTTTAGAGAAAAAAAATATTTCATTCAGAAATAGACATAATACAGACACAAAATGTTTACAAACATTAGGCTATTTTTTTATAATCATTTGTTATTCAAATACATCGCGAATACGTCAACTTTGATTTTGTGTCGAATGAGAAACCCAACGTTGGTTTCAGTTTCGTTTTAGTCTAAATTAATTAGTTTTGTTTTGTCGTTAGTATTTCTATAGCTTGTTATATTTGTAATTCTTGTTCTTTTCTAAATACTGTTAATTGAAATTATTTTGTTGTGGAGTGAGGGGAACTAAAATAGCCTAGCAGAGCTTCACAAATTTCCCAGAAGCTGAACAGTTTTCATTTCCTATTAACCTCAAAATAATTATTGAATGAAATTTGGAGTCCGACTGTCGGACGCATATACAGCGTTACTTAGCTATTATACATTTACTATTATTCTATATTCTTTATATTAAATAACATTTTAGCATCCAGATACGTCGGGAACATGGAAATATTTGGATTCTTGCCGAATGAGAGAGGCAGGCGTCAGCTTCAGCTTACATTAATTTGTTTTTGGATTGATGTTTTTATAGCCTAAACTTTAGAGGATTTGATTTGAAGAGAAACTAATAACTGTTTTTATAATTTTTTTAAACATTTTGCTTTAGACTACAGACATTTTAGCCTTCATTATTTCGGAAAGTAATGGGGCTCATAAAATGCAATGAGCCGCGACATAAGTTTTTTTTTATTTTATTTTTTACTCTCAAAACGCAATTTTATACAAGTGTTTTTTTTAACAATGCAGCAAACATTTTTAAATATCTGAAAAATACTTTTAAAGTGTTGATAGACCTTTTTTTAAGTAGGCCTAGCTTACATTTGGACAAAATCTGGTTCAAGCTGTAAACTGTAAGCGTTAGAACTCTATTTTTTTTGTCCTTTTTTTGAGTAAGGAAAACGCTATACTTTATTATTATTATTGAATTATTATTATTAGGCAAATTATAGGCAAATATTATTGTTAAAACAAAATAATAATAACGTTATTAACCTGTATTTCTTCCTCCCGAACCGGTTTCGGAACGGTAATAATATCAGAGGAAGGCAGAACAGAAACGTTAAAATATCGATTCTGCTCGGAGTGAACCAATTTATTTTATTTTTTTTTCGTTTTCAAACCCTGCATATAATAATTATTAATTAATAATATTAATAATGTTCATCAGCTGACTACGTCTTGTATTAGTTTTTTCTAAAAATCCTGTCAAACGTGCACAAACTGACAGTCCACCACCATAAGCTACTACTAAATATTGTAGAAACATAATTTTCTGTAAAGTTGCTTTGTAACGATTTGTACTGTAAAAATCACTATACAAATAAACTTGAATTGAATTGAATAAGATATTTTAAAATTTAAATAACTTGGGTTATCTTAACATATTGATTAATAAGATTGTATTATAATATTACACCACCCACATATGTATTTACTTCCTTCTAATTCTCATTGTCAGTGCAGATTTGTTTATCTTACAGTCATGGCCAAAAGTTTTGTCAGTGACATAAAAAAAAAAAAAAAAAAAAAAAAATTCACTGTTTTTTGATCCTGACACAAAATGACCAGCTTACATCAATGTACTAATCATGTCAGCAGCACATGTGAAAGTGTGAATGAGTACTTGTCAGGTGAAATCACTATCATACTAAAGTAGGTGGACAGCCTAAAGGCCCTTTTTACCACCGCACATACCGCCGCGGCGGCGTCTGTAAAGTGCAATTGCAGCTTTTGACCGCTTAGTGGCGCTTTAAATTTCTGGAGTCGATTAATGTGTATACGCGTTATGAGTCATTTTCTTCTGATAACCCTGAAAAGGACTTAAATTACACTTCCAGTTTTAATCGTATAGATAAGAGCAATACATCAATCAAATCTGTAAAGGGTCTACTTTTTTTGATACAGACATAATAACAACAAAACTGTGTGCACTTATAAAATAAAGATAACAAACAAAGTGTGCTGTCTGCAGCCTTTGTCTGCGCTGATCTACATTTAAAAACACCTCATTAAAATGAACTGTAACTCCGTGAATACTCAACAGAGAGACATGAGAGAGATATCTATAGAAAGCTTGACCTTGTGTACTTTGAAACGAAACAAGTGCTGGCGAAAACAAATATTCTGTGAAAAAGTAATCCATATGAAAACAAAGCGATGTCCCTTCAGTATATCTAATGTGACCATGCCCCCGCGCTATTCAGATTCAAACTGAAGTGCAAGGCTTGAATACGCCCACACAGAAGAAAAAGCAGCGAGACTGTTCTTCAAGTTCTTTTATTTTACTGTTTGCTTCGCGATGAGAGGAATAAGATATAATTCACCCCAAAAAGATGTGATGTGGTTGAGGATTTGAGAAATGGATTTCCTCAGAAAAAAAAGAGTGAAGCACTTTATTCAGCAGAGATCATAAACATGAGTAAGTCTCTTTTTATTTATTTATATACTTGTACTAGTTTTCACATAACGTGTAAACATTTTACTAGTTAGACTTTTTCCAAACTATAATTCCTGACTAAATGTATAATCAAGTGAAATATTATGAAGTTTCAATAACAATATACAATACTATACAATTAAAAAAATGTATGTAAATAATATAAATGTAACAAATAAATGTAACTGTAACAAATGTAACAATGCTGTTCTTTCAATTTATCCCCCCTAAAAAAAAAACTGGAAAATATTCTCAGCTCTTTTCAATAATAACAATATGTGCCGGGCAGCCATATCACCCTGGAGCCCAAGACCGGTTGCCCACTGAAGCTAAGCAGGGCTGAGCCTGGTCAGTACCTGGATGGGAGACCTCCTGAGAAAACTAGGTTGCTGCTGGAAGAGGTGCTAGTGAGGCCAGCAAGGGGAGCTCACCCTGTGGTCTGTGTGGGTCCTAGCGCCCCAGTGTAGTGATGGGGACACTATACTGTCAACAAGCACCGTCCTTCGGATGAGACGTTAAACCGAGGTCCTGACTCTGTGGTCATTTAAAATCCCAGGATGTCTTTCGAAAAAAGAGTAGAGGTGTGACTTTGGCATCCTGGCTCAATTCGCCCATTGGCCTCTGACCATCATGGCCTCCTAACAATCCCCATATCTGCTGATTGGCTTCATCACTCTGTCTCCTCTCCACCAGTAAGCTGGTGTGTGGTGGGCGTTCTGGCGCACTATGGCTGCCATCGCATCATCCAGGTGGATGCTGCACACTGGTGGTGGATGAGGAGATACCCCCTGACTATGTAAGCACTTTGAGTTTCTAGAAAAGCGCTATATAAATGTAAGGAATTATAATAATAATAATAATAATAATAACAATGATAATAATAATAACAATAAATGTTTTTTTTTTTGTAGAAAAAAAGATTGTTAAAAGGATTTCTGAAGGATTGTGTGACTGGATTAATGATGCAAAAAAGGTGATTGTGATGCAGTGACTCATGGGAAATGTAGTTCAGATGTGTTTAATGCATTGTTTATTTAGAGAATGGTCATACAGGCAGAAATCAGGAATTGTGTCAAGGTGTGTCAGGGATAACCAGAATCGAAACCAGAAACAAGCAGAGATCGGGGCAGGCAGCACATAAATCAGAGTCGAATACACAGTCCAAAGGTCAAACACAGGAATAACTAGCTCACTAGGGAACACCCAGGAAACAGAGACTGACAGCGTGACATTACCCCCTCCCCTACGGAGCAGCTCCCAGATGCTCCACCTGAAACCCAGGAAAACCCAACAGAAAAAGAGGTAGGAGGGAGGTGAAGCGGTGGCGGACTAAGGGGAGGGACGGAGGGTCAGACAACAGAGACAGGAGAACCAGATAGAATGGACAGACAGAGACAAACAACCAGGTAGAATGGAGAGACAAAGACAGGACAACCAGGTAAAATGGAAAAAACAGAGACGGAACAACCAGATGGAATGGAAGGCAGAAGCAGGAAAGTGCAACACAAAACAAGGTGTCCAGAAGGATGGTGGACCGGCGGAGGATGAAGGGGAGGGACGGAGGGCCAGGTCCAGAGAAGGGGATAAATAGAAAAAACAAATAAAAACAAAAACATTGGTCCCAAGAGGAAATTAAGTGATGCCCACCCAGGCGGAACAGAGGGCCATCACACCCACATGGTCACGGCAGAAGCCCCCCCAGGGCGGAGCGGAAGACCACCACCTCCACGTGGTCGCGGCCGGAGTCCCCCAAGGAGGAGCGGAAGACCACCACATTCTCCCAGTCGATGCCAGAGGCCCCCAGGGCGGAGCAGAAGACCAACACATCCGTGTGGTCCGACCCACGGGAGAACGAACCTCTGGAACGTCCATGGTAATAAATCCTGACTCTGGCAGGTCAACGGTGACTAACCCTGACTCAGGAAGGTGGATGGTGACTTATCCTGACTCTGGAGGGTCCACGAGCACCTGACTCGACTCTGAAAGGTCAACCGGAACCTGACTAGAATCTGGAAGGTCAATAGTAACAAGTCCTGACTCTGGATGGTCGACGGTAATAAACCCTGACTCAGGAAGGTCGACAGTGACTAACCCTGACTCTGGAGGGTCCAGGAGCACCTGACTCAACTCTGAAGGGTCAACCGGAACCTGCCTAGACTCTGGAAGGTTAACAGTGACTAGCCCTGACTCTGGAAGGCCATCGGTGACTAGCCCTGACTCTGGAAGGTCATCGGTGACTAGCCCTGACTCTGGAGGGTCCATGAACACCTGACTCGACTCCGAAGGGTCAACCGGAAACGGACTTAACTCAGGAAAGTCAACGGGCACCTGACTCGAGTCGGGAAAGTTAATAGGAATCTGACTTGATTCAGGAGGAACAACTGGAACATGACTCGACTCTGGATGGTCAGCAGGAGCTAGCCCTGACTCTCGAGGGTCAACGGTAACTAACCCTGACACTGGAAGGTCGACGGTGACTAACTCTGACTCTGGAGGGTCCATGAACACCTGACTCGACTCTAGAGGGTCAACCGGGAACTGACTCAACTCTGGAAAGTCAATGGGCATCTGACTTGACTCTGGACTGCATGTGGAGACGTGAGGCGCCTCGGTCTCCACATCGGGAACGGCCTCGGTCACCGCCTCGGCCTCCGGAACAGCATCGGGCACCACCTCGGCCTCAGGACCAGCATCGAGCCCCTCTTCTGCTTCCGGAACAGCATCGGGCATCGCCTCAGCCTCTGGAACAGCAACGGGCACCGCCTCGGGAACTGTCTCGACCACTGCCTCGGCCTCCGGAACAGCATCGGGCACCGCCTCGGCCTCTCGAACAGCATCGGGCACCGCCTCGGCCTCCGGAACAGCATCGGGCACCGCCTCGGCCTCTCGAACAGCATCGGGCACCGCCTCAGCTTCCGGAACAGCATCGGGCACGGCCTCGGCCTCTCGAACAGCATCGGGCACGGCCTCGGCCTCTCGAACAGCATCGGGCACCGCCTCGGCCTCTCGAACAGCATCGGGAACGGCCTCGGAAATGTCCTCCTGGACGGCAGCGGCACGCTCGGGAACGGGAACATCCTCCTGGACGGCAGCGGCCCACTCGGGAACGGGAACGTCCTCCTGGACGGCAGCGGCACGCTCGGGAACGTTCTCCGGACCTTGAGGAACGGCAGACGCCTGTCTCCTCCTCCTCTGCCCTCCATGATGGCGAGTTGGTGGCCCCTTGACTGGCGACTCAGGTGTTGAGTCGGCCATCTTGTGCTGTGGCGCAGGGCTGGTGGCCATCTTGTGCTGTGGCTCCAAGCTGGCGACCATCTTGTACTGTGGTACTAGGCTGGTGGCCATCTTGGGTTGTGGCGCTGGACTGGCGCCCATCTTGTACTGTGGCGCTGGACTGGCGGCCATCTTGTACAGTGGCGTTGGGTTGGCGGCCATCTTGTGCTGTGGCGCTGGGCTGGCGGCCATCCTGCGCTGTGTCTCTGGGCTGGCGGCCATCTGGTACTGTGGCGCTGCACTGGCGGCCATCTTGTGCTGTGGCGCTGGGCTGGCGGCCATCTTGTGCTGTGGCGCTGGGCTGGCGACAATCTTGTGCTGTGGTGCTGGGTTGGTGGCCATGCCACGCAGAGGCGCTGGGTTGGCGGCCATTTTGTGCCGCTGCACAGGACTGGCGGCCATCTGGTACCACGGCACTGGCTCGGCCGATCTGCGTCTCCCTTCTCCTCTCGGGACATCCTGGGGAAATGGCAGCCCCCAACCGAATCCCGGTTCGACGGGAGCCCACAGTGGCGATCGCTGCCGGACCTCCTCTCGACCGCTTGCTCCAGAGCGACCTCCCCTGGTCCCCCGGAACACCACTAGGCGAGAGCCCTCAAAACCATTTCTCTCCTGGGTAAATGGCAGCCCCCAACCGAATCCCGGTTCGACGGGAGCCCACAGTGGCGATTGCTGCCGGACCTCCTCTCGACCGCTTGCTCCAGAGCGACCTCCCCTGGTCCCCCGGAACACCACTAGGCGAGAGCCCTCAAAACCATTTCTCTCCCGCTTGCTGGCTGGGGAGGAAATGGTAGTAAACATACTGCTGGATCCTTGTAGGAGTCCTTCTGTGATGATTGGGTTTAGGAAAACACAAGGAGAGGGTGGATCCAATTGCAAGTATAGTTTATTACAACAAAGGTAAATACAAAATAAACAGTCATGGGAGACAAATAAAACAAAACAGGGAACCGGATGAAAACGGGAACTCGGAGGAACGAGAAGGTAGGTGAAGTCTCGGGAGACGAGAACATAGACACATAGGGTAAGGACTCCATACAGACAACAGAGAAGGACAGCTCTATATAGGGAGACTAATGACAAAGGATTGGCAGCACCTGTGCGATCTAATTGGAGTGCAATTACTGTGAAGACATGACCAGACTAGAGGAATTAAAGTGCCTATGATGAAGTGCCTAAGGAGAAGTGAGCTCACTAGGGAACACCCAGGAAAACAGAGACTGACAGCGTGACAAAGCCATAGCTAAATATGTTTAACATTAATTCTTGCTGAATATGCAGTTATATTACGGGCTGTTGGCATGAATTGTACTCGTAATGGAGGCTCTTTGAGCGAGTGAAAACCACAAAGCTCAGACTCTTAATATCCTCTCCTTGCTCCAATCAGATTCACCCCACTCCGCTCATTCTCTGCTTGGCAAATTGTCTCTGTCAGACTCGCGGGGGAGGGTTGAGCCACTTGGAACTACGGGAGCCCTGAGTGGTGCGTTGGAGGATGTAAAAAAGATTTTCATTCAAACAAACTGATGCAAATTACAAATTAGAGTTAATAGATAAAATTGATTTATCACCCAGCCCTACTTGCTTTCATATAATGTAATAAACAAAAATGCAGCTGCATTTAAATGCAGGTGTGTAAAATATCTGCAAGATTTGAACTGCACGTGTGATGGTAGATGTGCAGCATTTATTCTTATTTGTTTTATCTTCATTACAAATCTTGTTTTTATTTTGGATTATTGCATGTAAAAAAAAAATCATTTATGTTGTAATGCATAGGCAAAATGTGAATTAATATTCATATTCAAGTGTTTGTGCAAAAATTATTAATGCGCATTAATGACAGGGCGGAATATATTAAGACTTGATTTTGTAGATTTAATATAAACCTCTGATTAGTTGAATATAACAAATGAACGACTAGAACTAGAAAAATCTTATGTGGGGGCAGACCATTTTTTAGTCTATAACCAAAACAACAGTCCTATATGAACCCGTTCAGCAAGTGAAAGCCTCATAAGACACTGTCAATATGAAAGAGCAAGAGATTCACACCTTTATCTTGACCCCCACAAGTCATACATAACTACCCCGAAAAACCCAATCCCCTCCAGCTGAAGGAATGGTGTGTTACTGGGCTGAAACATGCCTGTACTCAGCAGCACTACTCTTTGTATTCATTATTTTCTCGCAGCCCATATTATTATTTTCACATGACCATAATGATATAATTAAATAATTAAATTAATAAATAATTACTCATCATTTTACGAAAATCATTGTTATTTGTGATCGTAGATGTTTGCGGAAGGCATTAAGACCAAACAGAATCCTCTACTCCCGCCTCACAGCGCGGGACTCCGCTCACTGATGCAGCTTCACTGTCTGCGGTTTGACTTTACTAAATCAGATTGAGTCGAATACAACTTATTGATCATGAGCCCAACATTTAGCAAGGAAAACATTAATTCTAATGGAAGGAAGACATATTTCATTGAGCTAATGCTGTTAAATAGAGAGAGAGAGAGAGAGAGAGAGAGAGAGAGAAAGAGAAACTAGTCTAGAGCTATTCTTAAACTTGGAGCTCATTATATTGAAGTACAAATCCAAACACCAGAAACGTTATGCATTTTATGAATAATGAAATGTTATGAGTATGTTATAAATGTTAAGTATGCATTTTATTTATTCACATGCTGTATGGTTGAAATATTTTAGTTCACAACTTTAAGTTCCATTGTTTAACAAAATGCTTTATTGGCAAACGTTTCATAAACTTTCAGTTGTTATGCTCTAAAATCCAATGTCATTTGTAATTTCACAGTATTTTCACCACCTAAATCACTAACCTTTAAAGTAACAATTCTATAATGGTCAAATTGACTTAACTATTTTTTAATGACATTAATGACATTATTTATTTATTTATTTTTGAATAATTGTAGCCTACATAAATAGGTGAAGCAAAACAAATATTTGGATCGTCCCTTTAATTTTTCCTTATTTTCTTAAAGAATAAACACCTATTTTCTACAAGAATAAACATGATAACATATTACTAATTCATATAGAAATAATTTAAGCAGTTAAAACCTATTTTTAAACTTGAATTTAAATACTATTAAACTTTAAAATCTCAAGGAGTTTATCAATTAAAAAGGATAAAATGTCACAATATGTTAAATAGCCTAAATGAACTTGTGTTAACAAAATAATTAGAACTAACAATATAATTCGATTTTTTTAAATGAACAATTCTTGTATAAAATGGGACAGCAACCTTTATATCAAAGTGAATATGCTGCAATAAGTCATTTTCAGATGCATTGAAAAAAAAAAAAAAAAAACTTGATAGCCTAGATTAGGCCCATGCAGGCTCTGCTCTGAAGTATATAATAATCATAATTAAAGTTAACCCAGAGTAACAAATTTTAACGGATTAATCGCCTATTTTCATTTGCTGCATGTTTTCTTCTTAATTTTTTTTTAAAACGCTAAAAAATTAAGTTTGTGAGCGGAAAAAAATATATGAGTCGTCTATAGGTTGCATTTTAACGGATTAATCACCTATTTTCGTTTGCTGCATGTTTTTTTTTTTTTGTTTGTTTGTTTTTTTACATTTTTGATATAATATAATTCATGTATAAGTTGCATTTTATTACATTTGGAAATAATAACGGCTGGCCTAATAATGTTATAATGTACCAACAGGATATATTTAGTTCCCTTCACTTTACAACAAATCCTTTAAATTTAACAAATATATCAGAACAAAACAAGAATTAAAAATATATCATTCTAATGGATGGATATAATTGCAGTATATAATAATATAGGCTTAGCTATAAACAAACAAAAAATAATAATAATTTAAAGCTAAGCATAAGGTAAGGTTAGCCTCTCTCACTCGGGAGAAATCAAAATGTTTCTATATTCGTGATGTGTGCCCATTTGAAGCTTAACTGATATTCATGAAGTAAAATAAGTTGACCGCTGCTAATGCTGAATGTCACGGTGAACGACTGCTGTTTCCAGTGAATATGTGCACGAGGCACCAGCGCGATCAAACAACTGAAACAGAAAAATACTCTGTTTTTGGTCACACATAAGGCATAATTCAAAAATGCAAAGTGTTAGTAGTTTGAAAAAATCAGTTAATAAGTATTGCTAAATGCTGGACTGTTCTCATTTTGCTCTGCATATGAAACCTGAAGACTTTTTTAAAACCAATAATAAACCGAAATGAAAACATTTAGCATTTTATCCATATATATATATATACACACACACACACACACACACACACACACATACATACATAGGCCTTATATTTACTTACTGTTTAATAACAATAGCATGCATATGATCCTTTGTGTAAAGGTCTTCTTTACATTTTTGATGAGTAGACTGTGGCCTAAGATTATCCTACGTTTTGAAATGAACTCATTGTAAATGTTTTAATATTTTTTAAAGATGTTACAATGTTATATCATAATGTTTTTGTTGTTTTACTTCCACCTTTTATCTCATTTTACAATTACATTCATTTCGCAATCTGTCCCTTTTCGCGAATGATTTTAACACGCAACTGAATTACAGTTAACACCAAGGCGGTGGTACACGTGGCATAAAATGCCCATTTATGCTATGAAAAGAGGAAAGAAACGCGTCCAAGCGTTGTGTTCTTGATATGGGTTTTTTTGTTTCAGTTTAGTTTTTTTGCAGTGAGAGTCACTTTTGGCCATTGACCGCTTAGCATGCTGTTTATGTTCCCTGAGTGCCTCAAGTTTTAGCCGCCTGCTGCACCTCGCATTTTTGTAGGAGCACTCTGAGCTCCTGAGGTTGAAAAAAAAAAAATCAACACTGAGCAGAAAAGCGCCCAATCTCATTATGATTTTTTTTTCCATTGTCCAGTCATATCAATGGAGAGACAGGCTTTCCGTTGTGGTGATGGAAGTTTGAAGTTTGGTGACAGTTGCTATGAACATCCGAAGACTACAATGATGGCGGAGAAACTTGCTGCTAATATGACAGTTTACTTAACAGCAAACCAAAGATTTTAGAGCACTCATGCTATAATCCTTCATTAGACCGAAAGAACAGCTGACTCAATGGTTGTCTAGCAACATAAAAAACGTAGCGCACTGCTCTTTTCTAAATTAAAATAGTCAACAACAAAAAATGCAGTGTGGTGCACATCATGCCTTCAAACACCCATACTGGTAAGCTTGAGCGCCACTGGTTTGTGCAGCTACACAAACATGAACAAATCAGGCTTCAGTACCAGAGTTATTTTCCCATAGGTCATCTAAGACAATACAACAAGAGTTACCTTTCAATAGGGAACGGTTCCAAGACCATTCCAAGAACATCAAGCACTGTTTAAAACAAACAAAAGGGAAGATAGACTGCTCTTCCAAACTGGTTTAGTATACGTTTGATTAAAACGTTATTAGGGAAAGTCAGACTTTATTACCTCTGGTGATGGTAGGCACTGAAGCATCTTGTCATTGAGAGGTTTGTTGAGCAGTTTGTCCCCCAAAATTGAATGCAGCTGCTGGGCCATGATAGTCTGCTGCTCCACACAGCAGTGAGTCTCCAGAGACAGAATAAGAGGATATGGAGAAGTCTACAAAATAAGCATATGTTCAAGTATGCATGTGTTTTTATTTGTTTAATTAATGTATTTATTTTGTTTTAAAGGATAAGGAAAAAGGAAAACCACTCAAAACTGTTTAGGGAAAAATAGCATAGGAATAATGTTATTCTTTCTTTTTTTTATGCTCATATATAGGTACCCAGGGTTATCTACTAAACAACTAATTTGTCTAATCTAAAAGGTATGGTGAAAAAGAGAAAAAAAAATGCTTACTTTCTTGTTATTCTGTAAAAATATCTTAAACTGCAATTTTGCTTCTCAAGTATCTAAGAAAATTTAGATATTATTTACTGGAATTCAATACAAATATAAAAGCATCAAACAGCAAGCTGAAGGTGAAGAGCCAATTCCTGTGCTACTCACCCTAAATGCATATTCAGCGATGACCTTCAAAACCTCACTAAAAGGCACTTTGGATGTGAGGGTGTGTCCATGGTAAATAACTGGATTATTCTCCCCATCCCAGCAGTCCAGTTCCACACAGCGACAGCCTTGACTCAGAGCTCTGCACCACAGACAAACACTTTTACATTATTTGCTCATTATTAAGCCACACTGCACTGATTTTAGGCTGTCACAGATTAAACATAGTGGTAATTTATGTGATCGTGGCTGCTAATTGGTGGTCTTTCGCCATCTCCACCAGCACACATAGAAACTACATATGCCAAAGTGTGATTCATCATGATCTTTTTGTTTACCACTAGTGTATGCTGATGATGTTTTATTCTTCAATATTAATGTGAGTTAGAGACCTGCCCAGGATGGATATTTATGTTAAGCATCAACATTCACAAACAAGTTATTTTTAACAGAAAAGCAAGCATGGGCTGCTGTGTGCATAACTTGGCATGGCAGAATATGAGCAGCGTACTTCTTTTAATATTACTAAAAGCTGACATAGTTAATCGCGATCTCATAAAGCTCTGTTACAATACAATAAATATATGCACAATAAATCTTTCACAGTGTCTGCACATTACACTTTCATGTGTTAAAATAAGAGGATTTGTGAGCATTTAATTTTAGCAATGCGGTAAGTGTATTCCAACTTATTCACCTCTGATTGGCCATTGCATTCCAGAAATCAGCTGAGTCTGTGATTAGCTACTTTGCGCAACCCTTTAAATATGTGTTATAAATAGAAACTATGCCTAACTTGTGCATGTCAATCATTTTTATGTTAATATTAGTTGTTCTTTGTGCTTTAGTGCAACGGAAAAATATTTTTTTTTTAATGTTTAAACACTTTATGTTTAGATCATTTCTATTTTGTGGGAGTCCCATGAATCATTTAATTCTTCTGCATCCTGCACACACACACACACACACACACGCACACACACACACACACACACTCGCCCATCAAGAGTTGTCTCGTGCTGCATGCTGTTGTGATGGGTTCCGCGGTAGTCCCGCCGGAGTGCAGGTCTCTAATGTGAGTCGTAGCCTACGAGTCAATACGTATCATCATTGTACAGTCTGCATACATGTTGTAACCAAGTTTATCAGCTCTATGTCGCACAATGTGACTTGCAATGATCTTATAGGATTTATAAAATCATGCAGTGTGTAAGCTTTAGAGCAGGGGTGTCAAACTCATTTAAGGTTGAGGGCCGGATCTGATAAAATGTCCCCTTGTGCGGGCCAAATTACCTTTTTGTTAAACTAGTTTGCTTACAATTACATTAACATTAACCATACAAACTACAATTTACAAAAATGTATATATGTATATATATATATGTGTGTGTGTGTGTGTGTGTGTGTGTGTATGTGGGAAATGGGAAATTTATTTACATATGGGAAATTTATTTTTTTGAAGATGATGCTAGGTTATTTTAAGGGTGTGCAATATTGACACAAAATGTAATATATTCATTACCATATTTTGCAGAGCGTGTTTTTGAGATGGTTTAATAAGCCTGACATGGATAAATAAATATGACACTAAAGCCACCAGTAGGTGGCAACTAATCTCTGTCTTTATGAGTGAGTGAACTGACTCATTCAAAACGGCTGATTCATTTAGAAATTAAGTTAGTGATCGTCTTTATGAATGGGCCACTGAATCATATATTCAAATGCTTTGTTCAAAAACAAAGATGAATTCAGTAACAAAATACTGAGTGCTGCACAGAGACACACAATTGTTCTCACTTTGGCCTTGTTAAAAACGTTTCCTTGCCGAAACCGAGATCGACAGCACTGTGACTAATGTAACACACTTAATACTAGCATCTTTTTATTTGAGCTATAGTATAAAAGCGATCACACTGACATTCGGGAAAGCAACACTCTTGATATAGTTAGACATTACTTAACGATCATGACATAAATATTAAAAACAATACAGGACATTTTTGCCTCATATCTTGAATTATATTGAAACCCGATAGCCTTCATCTGACACAGTGTGTTTTTTTTTTTTTTTTTGCAAAGTTACAAAATGTCAGTTTGCACAAGACTGAAACAACAGTTAGGATATAAGTAAACGATGAATATTGCACACTCCTTTCTCATTTACTTTCTCCATACGAAGCTGTCCAGTGCGTCACAGTGTAATTTAATATCACGAGTTGTGATTAAACTTAACGTTACATGTTGGCGTTGAGATAATACCCTTTTTCCATTTCGCCTTAAATAGCCTGTCCGTCGTTCCAGGCCAAATGTCTTCTTTTGGACATGTTTAAAATCACAATAAAATTGCCACACAAGCATCAGTTACAACGCAGCTATCATCATATCCTATGCTGCTCGAGATTCCGGCACCGCTTTAAAATGCGCGTTAAGTTTCAAGGTAATCAACATAAATTGATTAGTAATTTGTTCCTCTTTAAATAAAAAAAAAAAAAAAACAATATATATATATATATATATATATATATATTAGGGAACACACTTTATTTAATTTTCAAACTGATGTTTAATTTATTATTTTATATTATTGTTGAAATCCTCGTGTGGGCCAGATTGGACACCTCTGTGGGCCGTGTTTGGCCCGCGGGCGTATGTCTGACACCCCTGCTTTAGAGAAAGTGTTTGTTTGTTTTTTGTCTTTGGTTTTAATAAATATGTAATCTTGTCTAGAATGCATGCAAATTTGTATGCATTATCTGCTAAAAGGACCAGTGTTGTCTTTTTTAATATATATGTGAGCACTGTACCTGATATAAGAGTCAATACTGCTCTCGCCGATGAGCTGGTCTTTAGTAAGGTAGGTGTTGTGTGAGGAGGAGATAAAGTAGTGACTGAGTGGGTGGCTCATGTCCTGGTAGACTCTGCCATGCTCTGGGTTGTACACATCATTCTCCTTAGACAGCATGTACATAGTGAAACCATTGGGCGTCATAAACTGGTTCTTCTGGGCTGCATGTGACAGAACATAGTTGCATCTTCAAAAATCACAAGCCTGATAAACAATGCACACTGCAATACAACAGGCTTTCAAATCTGTCTTGGAGCATCCCCAGCACTGCACATTTTGTATGTCTTCCCTCATCTAACACCTAATTCAACTCATCAGGTCATTAGCAGAGACTGCAAGACTTGGGCGTTTCAAATAAGGGAGACATACATGCCCCAGGACAGTTTTGAAAGCCCCTACAATAAAACAGTACTGATTATTACTGTAAAATAAGAGGTTACTCAAATGTATTCTGTTTTTATCACTGAACGTTTAGAAGATTTCTACCAACGATTTTGTGTTAAAATCATAGTAAGCAAAGTGTGAATACCCCATTCATTGAGCTCATAGGTAAGGATGAGGCTCTCAGCATGTATAAGCGTGTGGTCTTCGCCCTGGTCTTTCAGGAATTCACGCAAATCCACAGTGGACAGGACATAACCATTAGCAGAGTACTGCTGAAACACTGCATCTAGCTCAGGCCGACGTAGTAACTCACGGCAAAAAAGTTCAATCTCCTCATGTTCAAGTCGTCCGTCTGCTGATTTATCACACCTCTGATGTGCAAAGACATATATAAAGCAAATTAAATTATATAAAGCAAATTAATTTATTCTAATTTCTGCATTTAAAGTGCAACAATTTACATGTTTATAGTATTGTTATTTCTTATTCTTAAAATGAATTTTGTCTTTAGTATTCATTATTGTCTGTTTTTTCAGCATAATAGGCAAATTTGCTCCGTGATTAAAGAGTTTTTATTCAAAACATCCCAAAGCAGGTCAAGTGCAGCCAGAAAATAAAGGCTGACCTTAAAGAGGCTGGCAGCATTTTCTTCACTCAGGTCTATGTTGATCATCTTGAAAAGGGTCTGGACCTCTTCATATGACATCTTGCCATCATGGTTCATGTCAGCTTGTTTCAGGTAGCCATAGATCCAGGTGAGAGCAGTCAAGGGTATACACAGAATAAAAAATAGCCATAGTTTAAATGTGCTGTGATGTCTAATAGACATTAGTCAGTGTTGTGGCTATATTTTGTTTATCATAAATTAAAATGAGGCTATGAAGGGCATATATACCATTTATTAAATAGATTGTTCTGTTCTAATTCTACATTCTAACATTAAAAACTGCAATGCTGTGTCAAATTCAGGAATTTAAAAAAACAATTCTCAGTTAATCTCTGATGGAGCACAACATTTGTTACATACTGAAGGAAAGGAATGCAAGAAAAAAAAAACTATTATCCTGAAGCAAAAGAGAAGGGTAACTAAATCCCTAGAAAATAACTTTTCATTTCACAGATTGATAAACTGGGACTGTAGAGTAAAAACTGAATCTGATTATAGGATGAAGGATATTTGTCAAGTTTCTCTTTCTGGGTCATGTTATTGACTCTGCCTTGCAGGGTTTGAATGCCACGGACCCAGTGCTTGGCTTCCTCTTTTGTGTCACACTGGAGATCCAAGCTCTTCCTTCCTCCCTTGAACACAATGGTAAGACATTGCTCTTCTGGAAGCAGGGTGGCCATGTTTCTCAATGTCTCAGACTTACAACCCTCCTGCACACACTCCACTTCCATCACAGAGACTAAAAGGAAAAGAGGAATGTTTAATTTGATAAAACTGGCTTAGTTTAATCAAACATTTAAACCGATGTTGTTAATATTGACAGTAGCATACAAATAAGAAAACAAATAATGATTGAGCCAAAACACAGACCATGTATAATTCAGTAGACCAAATAAGCCAAAAAAGCCTCTAAAATTAGAAAATGCCCATGCCAGTGTGCAGGAGGTAGACAGCAGTGGCCTAGAACATACAGCATAGATTATTTACTCCAATATGGTCTCCATATTTCTGTCCTGTCAGCGGTTTAATTGACTTTTTATACAAAATAAATGGCTGTGACACTAAACCTAAATGTCAGCTATAGTAACAGTAAGTTTCATACTGATTTATGCAAACCTAACATGGCTAGTGTTAACAGAGATTTGTTTTATGGTGGAAATCACCTGCTGTTTTCATATCTTTATTTATCCCTGTACTGCAGCTAGAAAGATATTTGTAAATAATATATTATCTTTTAGTGGTTTATCTCCACGCTGTAGTGCCAAAACAAAGAATTGATTATTAACAAATTACAAACATTATATTATACTTAACCGAATCTGTAGGGGGCGAGAATGAGTCTTTAAACCTGTGTGTATGCCTACTGTGAAATTACCACATCAAACGTGATGTGCTATCATGGATGCAGCTAAGATGCCGCCGGGTTTGCTTCAGGGAATTGTTTTTTTTTTTTAAAGAAGCTTCCCAATGGAAACCTTGACAAGACACATGCCTGTTTCACACATACTCCGTCTGCAGTGTGTATGCAGTCTGTTTGCATTTCGTATGTGGTGTAGAAGCAGCACGGACTCATACTCATTGTGCTTTCACACAGGACGCGTTTGCAGTCCGCTACTCAGTACGTAAACGGTCGCTGCACTGCTGCAGACGCAACGCTCCTGGAACGCACTGACGGACCTCAACCGCATGAACGTTGGAATCCGTTAACATGGCTGCGTAAAAAAATATCCAAACGCATACGCACTCCAGACGGATTATGTGTGAAACAGGCGTAAGGTTGATTGCACCTTGTGGAATTCGTTTACAGCTTTCTCAAGCAGTTTGTGATGCATTTTGGAAACAGGAGATGAGCCCCTGGTCTAAAGCACCGCCTGTCTTGAGAAAACTGTTCTAAAAGACTTAACGTTACTTTTAGTCATTATTTTATTTGGGTAGCACAAATATTCTGAATGCCTTCGGCAGAATTCAAATAAGCCATTTTAATCTAGATTAATTCCAAGATTACAGTGAGATTAATCTAGATTTAAAAAATTAATCTATGCCCACCGCTTTCATTAAACATTTAACGTATGTGATCATGCACATCTTGAAAATCTACAGATGATTTTAAGAGATGTTATAAAAAGATAAAATGTTTTTGTTAAGGTGCAGCACTTGAGGTGTTATACAGGTTAGAAACACGGTTAGTGGTATGGGTAGGTTTGATTATTGTTTAAGGGTGTTATGTATTATGTAAAGGGGTAAACAGTGTACGGGGTCAATTAAGGGAACATGGTTCAATCTGTTTATATTACATTATTTTGATGAGTAAACAAGCATATTCTTGAATGTGATGTATGATTCAATGAATATCCTGTATATACATTAATATTCTTAATATTAAGTGTCAATTATTTGAATAATTTGAATAAGCTTTCCATTGATGTATGGTTTATTAGGATCTGACAATATTTGGGCGAGATACAACAAATTACAAATTACATTTACTCGCGTTACTGTGATTGTGTAGCTTTTTTGTGTACTTCTACTTTTTATTTTTATAATCTGTCATTTTATTACATTTAGTTAGAAGTATTGTACTTTGGAAAATTTTAAAATACATTAATTACTGAGTATTAAAAAAAATAGTTTCCTGTAAACTTCGGCAGTAGGTTAAATAATGGGCAGGAGAGTAAACTGGCGCTAAAATCACAAGAAAGATGCAGACATACAAGACTGGCTTTATGGTGCAGGCCCAGCTGAAAACAAAACCCCATCATATTCATAGTCTCTACTTCCTCCGCAAACTGATAAGAGCAAGAGCCCTGCCCCCCATCATGTACACCTTCTACAGAGGCATCATAGAGAGCATTCTAACGAGCTGCATCACTGTGTCATATGGCACCTGCAATGCATCCTGCTGGAAGACTCTTCAACGCATAGCAGGGGCAGCTCAGAAGATCATTGGTGTCTCCCCTCCCTCCAGGACATTTACGGAACCCATTTCATCCGCAAAGCCCTCTGTATTATAGGTGATTTCACCCACCTCTCACACAGCTTCTTCAGTCTGCTGCCATCAAGGAGGAGACTACAGAGTCTCCAGGCCAGGACCAGCAGACTGAAGGACATTCATCAGGCTGTCAGGAAGATGAACTCGATCCCGAACTTGCACCCCCTTCCCTCTTATGGCCCAGGCACCAAAGAAACACGAACCCCCATTTTTCTTGTCTCGTGAGATAAGTGTCTCGTCACACCCCTACAAAATACTGATAATGTCAAATTGCACATAGTTAAAACAACAATTAAGATATTATCACAGATGTTATATATCGCACACTCTGCACTTCTGTCTTTTTGGCTACTTTGTGCAAGACCTTTTCCACCAACATCAACATCTTGAACGGAAGATAGTGAAGGGCCTGACTCAAGACTCGTAGATCCAGTATTGGCCGACGGCCACCGCTTTTTTTGGGAAGGATGAAGTAAGGGCTGTAGAACCCCTGCTTCATCTCAGCTGGAGGGACTGGCTCGATTGCATCCTTTGCCAGCATGACAGCAACCCCCTTGCGCAAGACACGTGCGTTTCAGACTGCAACCGAAGTCTCGAGAATGCAACCGAAATTGGGAGGCTGCCTGGCAAACTGAATTGCATAGCCGAGTCAGATTGTGCAAATGTGCCAGCAGGACATGTTGGGCAGTGCAAGCCACACCCCCAAACTCTGAACGGATGGCACCAAAGGGACAATCAACACACTTGCAGTGGTGCAGCGGAAGACCGTCGAGCTGAAAAGGCCAGAAGGCATCACGTTCTGACTGATCACTGCAGAACTCCCTGTCACTGACCAGAGCTGCGTGGAGAGGCATTGTGTATACCAACTGCAGTTTCTTGGATGCTAGCAAAGGGGGCATCATGGGCAAGAGTGAGGAAACGGTGTCACTCACTGTCAGCCCACGGGCCTGAGAACCCAAAGGAAGAGGAAATTGCTTTTTTAGAAAATGTGGGTACCGCTGGCCCTTAATCCAGTGGCAGAACAGAAACAAACAAAAACTGAAGATTCTCCAGCCGGCCTCCCCCAGGTGAAGGAGCGGCACTGTCTCACCATCTTCTGAGAAAGACCGCTTCCCACATCTCCAGGTTACCCGTGTCAGGGCCACTTCATCAACTTTTTAGATGACTTAGTGGCTGGCTGGGACACGGGGGGCACTGCAGGGCTGTGAGAGGCTCGACACGTTGGCCTTGGTGTTGTTTCAGCACAGGGTGGAGCGGCTCTGGAGGACGTAGGGCACCCACGGCGACAAGCAGGCTGAGGCTGAGGCTGGGCAATTTATGTGGCCAATCCAGTGCCATACTTAAACTCATCATAATGCTAGTCTCTATCAGTTTACATTTCCAAACATTTTTATTTTTTTTTTGCCATTAATTCTAATAATACAGTGAGATTTTTGTTTGCACAAGGAGTTTGACAGCAGCCAGTGCTCAACACAGAGATCTGATCCCACCATCTTCTAGTCTGTCTGGAATAACATAAAGAAACTGGGCAATGTCTCCAAAACACATTGGCCCGAATGCTGAGCGCTCCCCGCCCCGGAATGGGTCAATGGTGAAGAATCGCTGGTGGAGGAATGCTGAAAGACTAGAGAGAATGAAAGCAAAGCTGTTATGATTATTAAGCTGCTATAGTGGTTCTCTTTTGTGGTGGATGGATAGAGGATGTGATTACTGATGGTGAATTGGCAGCATTTATCATCTGCGCGTGGCTCTCTCTTGAGGTGGTTGGATGGATAGTGCAATTATTACACGTTGATTATCTGCCTGTGCTCCACCCGAAATTTGTTAATAAAACATCACGTTGTAGGTTACTCTCACAGGAAACAGTCCTCATCCTCCGTAAAATGCTTTACACACATATTTGTAGTGAACTGTACCGAAACAATATTGTAAATACAACTTATCCAATGATTTCTAGTTATGTCCTCTTTTGGAAGGCCAAACAAACTAGTTTCGCTTTCACAACGAAAAACATAACTTTTCCAGGAAATAGCGGCAGCAAAAATAAAAGTTACGCCTTCTTTTTTTGCGTGAACATTTTAGCAGCGTTATGCAAATCTTCCCACATAGTGACATAGACATTAGGAGGCATGTTAGAACGAGCCGTTTTAGGGGAGTGTGAGCAAGTCTTTTATAAAGAATATCTCTTTGGATTTGAGAGTTTAGTCTTTGCAACTTTACAGATCTTCTTTTTGCACCAAGAGCCTGTAATATTGTAATCGCATTATATGACCCCTTTAAAAACACGAGCTGCATGGAGAAAAAAACCCACAATAAAGTCTAGATATGTTTTTAAGTTTAACTTACATTCATTTTACTTGGCTTTCTAAAATGTGAGTGCAACAGTGATATATGTCTCTTTAAGAAAAGGGGCAAAATATGTTTAAACGGCTTGGTTTGAGTTTTGATGTAAACAAGATTTTTTCCGCAAGATCTTCTCTTTTTCAGCAATATTTTGATTGAAAAACTCCACATCTAGTAGCTGGATTGGCTAACAAAAACATTAAAGGGGGGGGGTGAAATGCTCATTTTCACTCAATCTCCTGTTAATCTTGAGTACCTATAGAGTAGTACTGCATCCTTCATATCTCCAAAAAGTCTTTAATTTTATTATATTTATTAGAAAAAAAAAAATGTGCCGATTTTTTTCGGAAAAACACGTCGTGTGACGTGTGGGCGGAGCTAAAGAATCACGAGCGCGAGTAGGCTTTTGCGTTGAGAGCGTTTGGAAGTTGTGACATTACCGTGAGGAAAAAAAAAACATCATCCAAAACAAACCATGGCTAACAGTCAGATTCAGCCGTTTATTTATGATCCAGAATCAGATCCCGAGGCTGAAACTGAACAAGAGCAGCAGCAGCAACGACGTCTCTATGTGGTATGTATTGAAACTGTATATATTTGCTTAGCGGTTTTGGAAAATGACTAAGTTCCACTTTATGTCGTCTTTTTTTTTTTTTTTTTTGATTTACAAGGTTTACTTGATGTGCTTACACACCGATAGCTAAGTTAACAACACAGAGAAATTTGTAGCAGTTTTACTCACCGCCTGCGGTTCCAACACACGATCGTGACCCTTTTTCATTGGGATTGTATCATCCTTAAGAAATAAACGATACGCAAATATGGCGTCAAACTGGGCCTTATTTGTAAAACAAGCATCTTCGAAATGCAGGGAACAAACAAAAACACTTGCACAACTCCGTCGATGCTCTGTAAAAATAAACTCCGTCCACTGATCCCTTAATGTTTTTTTTTTTTTTTTTTGTAATCTGTGCAGGGTTGTCTTGCCCTCGCAACCAAAAACACACTTTTTTTGTGACATTTCGCGACGCTCTCGCTCTGATCAGTGAATGTCTCTCTGCTCTACGGGAGCGCACGCTCTTCCGGCAGAAGTGCCCTCAGGACCCATATAAGGAAATTCCGCTCCATTTAACGTCACACAGACCCATACTCGAAAAAAACTTTCCGAAACTTGTGACAAACCGGAAGGAGTATTTTTGGAACAGAAATACTCCTTCAAACGTACAACTTAATTTTTGAAACTTTGTCCATGTTTAGCATGGGAATCCAACTCTTTAACAGTGTAGAAAACTCAGTATGCATGAAATAGCATTTCACCCCCCCTTTAAAATGCAATAACACTTACATCGTCATCGCATCTTGTGCGCCACTGATAAGGCGGCCTCCTTAAGTCGCACATAAAATTCAAATGCAACATTTTGTATATTTATGTATTTTGTATATTGTGTATATTGCTTGTATATTAAATTCGACAAAAACCTGAAATGACCGGTTTAAATTGTAAATGTTTTTAATCATTTGTATTGTATAACTTTTATAAATGTAATTTACTGTGTTTTTGCTGCCTCTTGGCCAGGACTCCCTTGAAAAAGAGGTTTTTAACCTCAATGGGACTTTGTTACTGGGACTGGTTAAATAAAGGTTAAATAAAAAATTAAAAAAATAGTCGAAACTCAATTTGTTTTTTTGACAACCCTAATGTCAAAGGTTTGTTTCCATTTAGTTCCTGTCTGTCCTCATTTGGTTAATTTCCTGTTCTTATTATTAGATAATCACAATTCATTAGTTTCCACCGGTGTTATATTAATCATCTCATTTGCTCCTTTGTTTCCCTTTCTTTAAAAGGCTTCAATTTATTTTTTCCTTTGTCCTGGATTAATGTTATTTCAAAAGGTATATGTGTGTTGAAGCTTATTGAAGGAATCATTTTATATTATATTTTATATGTTATATTATATTAAATTCTATATTGTAATATATATATATATATATATATATATATATATATATATTCCCCTGATAAGAATATCTTATTTTTCTGAATAATTCTGAAATGCTTCTTTGGTAATTGATCAAGTACACTTGCTGGAACATATCTTTAAAGAACCTCAACATGTCTTCTAAGTAAAGGGCAATTGCTTTTTTTAGGTTTCAAAGGAGGTGGCCTCATTAATGCTGTGCACTGTATGCATGTACGTATTTATTTTACTAAATTTTGTTATAAATCATATTGTTGATTTTTCTTAAAGGTATGAGATAATTTGACCCCTAATGACCATTTTCCAAGTTTCCCAAATTGGCATGCTGAAATATTGGGGGTGTCATTATCTTTGAAGAAAAAAAAAAATCCCATTCTTGTCTAAAGAGCTTTATTAAATCATTCATAATATTCATAAACTGATTTTTCACACTGTACACTCCTAAACCCCAGGGGAAAAATAGTACAAAATTAACATTTCATTTATTCACCCTGAAGTTTTTTCTTTACCTGAAAAAATAAAAAATACTATGGAGGTCAATGGCTTCTAGCAACTGTTTGGTTAACAATATTCTTCAAAATAGGGGGTGTTCACAAACGTCTCAGCCACATCACAAAACACGATCTTTCTAACTAAGATCAATTATATAGCAACATTCTAATTTAAACCATGGGCATAGTTGCCAGGGCAATGATAATAAATTCATGTTAACTACATGGAGCAAACCATAAAGTGAAGGGCTGCTCTCTTCCCACCCAGTCACAGACTGTAATTAGAGTGTACAGTGAAGCTTAGAGAAACCCCCCATCTGAACTACAAATAGACCAGCCCTGTAATGACTGTCAGAGCTGCGGCCAGTAGACCTGAAGCCTGTTTAGACAGCCATAAATAGGCGGTGTATTTAAAGGGAGGGGCTCTTACAGTCCCAGACCACAGAATACAGAACATCACTTTTCATCTACATACCTACTGCTTAATAAAAACCTTATTTTCAACATTTTCACAATCAGCAAACTACTTAGAAATTATTCTAATAAATACACACACTATATCTAAGTATGACAACTCACAGGACTGCTGACTTTTGGCTTTGTTGGTGGCCTTGTTTGATTCACACCAGACAGTGACTCCGTCATTCATCAGCTTTAGCATGCGCTTCCTCTTCCACCGTGGAGAACGTACCTTCATCATAGAGGACCCCTGCAGCATCGTTTTCACATCATCATCATCCTGGACCCCTGCAAAGTTCATTGATAAGTCTGATGATTGTGGCACTTTAAAAATCATAGTATGATTACAAACCATAAACCATATACATGGTTTTCTCCATGTAACTAATCAAAACAAGTCTGTATATCACTAATTAGCGTGTAACCATCACCTAATGTGAGTGAAAGTAAAAATAATTTCAAGGAAATTTTACCAAAGTTTTGAGTGGCTTAAAAACTTAAAAAGTTGCAATACGTTAAGTTACGTTAAGTTCACTTTTCGGGGAAAAGGATAGCAATTCGAGACATTGTGGTATATACATAATATATATATATATATATATATATATATATATATATATATATATATATATATATATATATATATTCTTATAAGCCAAGGCCAAAGCACAACTCAAATATCTCATAAAAGAGCCATTTTCATTGACCATGACCAATGAAATGATCACTGAAATGAGAATTGCCCATTGTGTTAGAGCCAACACAAATACAAAACTAAAATAAATATAACTCTGTATGCGAAACCTTCAAAATGAACAAACAAATAAATAATAATAATGTCTTACCCATTTTTATCAGAGGATCATCTGGTTTAAGTTGGGACGTCCCAGCTACATTCTTCTTTCTCAACATGACGCAGTAGGTCTTCTTTCGTCTTAAACTGGAGAATTTGTGTGATAAACGGATGACTCTCTAGATAGTGTGCTGTACTGATGCAGCTCTGTATATATCAGGAAACAGAATAGACACTGCCCCTGTCTAATGAGCTCACGAATGTTAAAGAGCTGCTGTTATATGACATCACATTACTTTGGCTGCGTTTTTTCTTTTCAGTCTACGATGTACAAAAAATATATTCTACATAAATATAACGATAGAAACTGGTGCCGCTTAAAAGCATATAAAGCACAGACTTAGGAGACCAAATAAAGACGTATTGTGCTATCTATACGTTATGACCTGAATCTTAAACAACGATGTATATTTATAAGAGCAGCTCGTTTACATGGGATTAGACACTGACACAGAAAAATAAATAATTATACATCTACAATATCTTCAATTTAAAACGCAAATACACCGACCAATAAAAAAAAACGTGTTGAAAATGACCACACTATACTATGAATTCCTACCATATACAAGGATGCGCAGACGATCCTGTACTGAGATTAGGATTAACAAAATGTCTCCCTCTATCGATTTCAACATAAATAAATAAATAAATAACTCGAGGCTGCAGAATCGCCAACGAAAGACGCTTAAAGGTAAATCGTAAAAAATAATAATAATTTCTTACACAACTATAAATATTTTTTTTATTCTTAATGTAAAAATAAAATGTCAAAATAATAAAATATTCACACACCTTCTTTACTATTAACTAAATAAGTAATTAATTGTCGAACATATTTACATGTTAACTTTTACGATGTAAAACTGCACATTTTTGTGGGCTAAATTATTATTATTAAACAGTTTTTTTTTTTCAGCTTCTTTTTCTTTCTTATCTTTCGTTTGTAACAGAGGCCAATCACCGTCGTAATATCCCATCACGTGACCGAACCAGGAAGTGATCTCCTGGTCGAAATTCCAAGAGGTGAAAGATCCACCCCCACCCCCCTTTATTTTTAGAAGACAGCATAATTTAGTTTTCAGGCTCACTGATTTTACAAGGTGCACCGCTTTGATGTAATGTGATTGGTAATTACATTGTCTTATTACAGTTATAGGGTTCGGATGTAATGGCAGCAGGAGTAACGTTACATGGCAGGTGAGTTGAAACTCGCGACTTGCTTGACCTACTGGTTTATAACCACAAATCATAGAGTACATAAAATCTAAGTCTCCTGGAAGAGGAATAAAAAAATAAAAATGATTAAATAAGTGTAATCGTACAAGTAATCTGAGAGAACAATTTCTTCCGAGACTTGATTTCTTAATTACAGAATGACATATTTGTCACCAGTAAATATAATTCACAGGTTGTCCCGTTAATGAACATTCGGCTGCAGGAGCGTTGGAAAAATAGACACCATCTGATATACCTTCTCTTACAATGTCAGAGATTGAGGACTGTCTAAGGCGCTTTCAGGCGGCTGTCGACGTCATTCAAAGCCTACCCAAAAATGGTAGCTTTGCTCGGAATATGCAAAAATTACATTGGACATAATCATGTACACTAACATATTTTGTAGCTGATATAAAGTGTACACAGCTTGTTATTGCATGCATCTCTATAAATTATAGTAGTCTACCTCTTCACACTGATGTGCATAATTTGCAGCAGCTCTTGCTTCCAGGGGTAAATTTTAAATTGCCCTTGCACAGGTTCCTATAGACCCTCTTATGAAGTGATGCTGCGGTTTTATGGTCTGTACAAACAGGCAATCTGTGGCCCATGTACAGCGTCACGCCCAGGATTCTGGGACCCTGTTGGCCGTTACAAATGGTAAAGCTTTTAAGAAGTTATAAACATCATATTCAGGTACTATAATGTGCCTAACTAAAGTACATGTGATGGTCTTCAGAGCGCTCAGAACATTTAAAGGACGGATTAAATTCATGGCATGTTTTTTTCTGGTCTTGTTTCAGGGATGCTTGGAATCAGTTTGGAGACAGTCGGGAGAGTGCCATGGCTGCTTATGTGGATGAAATTAAGAAAGTTGCACAAGAGGTAGGAGAGCTTCGATAATAACTAAAATATTAATAAAACAAATTTAGGCAAAAGTAAGTTTAGCAAAATGTTCTCTAAATTAATTATTATTATTATTATTTTTTTTTACATATAAATACATTTGCGGCCATGTATTAATTACAGGTTATAGACACCATGCAAATCAATGAGAAGACTGCATCCTTTTTCTATTATTTTGAACCTCTCTATCATGTCATCCATGATATGCCCAGACCTCCAGAGGCACTTTTATCTCTCAGATCAGGTGTGCATTTATTTATGTATTTAGGTAAAATACAACGAGTTTTATGTGATAAAACTATGATTTTGGTGTGCATTTTAAAGATGGAAATGCCAGAGAGCCAACTTATGGTTGGGGTGATCATGAAGTGGAGAGGGAAACTCAAGAACCAGCTCTTCAACAGGAGTACACAGAGATGGTTCCTGAAAGTCAACTTCAATCTGATAGTGCAGGTAGTGTAGTGATTATGTATAAATGAGGGATCCAGAATATTTTGCAGTCCACCAAAACACTTTTTTTTCACAATATAAATTTGTTTTTTAAGCTTGTACAAACAAATACTTAAAATTTTACACTTTTTTATTATTTTTATTATTAAATTGGAACCCGCACAAGTTATGATCACTATCCAGACTTCTTTTATCGCCATATATGTGTGTAGAGGCACATGTGTCTGAGGTTCAGGGGCTGGCTAGTGACTCAGAGAGTGAAATCTTCTGTGACTCATTGGAACAGCTGGACACTGTTAAGGTATAAAATTTTACTAATTCTAATTAAAATGTGCGTAACAGTCTATGTGCCGCATTTTTTTTTTTTTTGTGCACAATGCCAGATGGTAATACCAGTTCCCAGAATGTGCATGCACTCATTGAGACCTCTGGAATCCAGGTGCATCATCACAGCCCTCTCTCTCAGGTGATTCAGATTGGAGCTGGACATGGTGGTGAGGGGGCAGAAGATAGGCATGGTCCTCCCATTAGGAGGAGAACCACAGGGAGAGAGGGGACGCAGCAGGGTTGGAGGAACCCCTCAGGTAAGTTTAATCTAATTCCAAATTATAAACCACAACACCCTTTTGACTTCTTGTATCACTATTACAAGTGCCACCATGTAACAATATTATGGTAAATTTTATAAAATTGTTACAAATATCCAAATGCATGGATCCCTACTTTTACATAACCATTCAAGATTTTAGGGTCAGCAAGTCCCAGTGATGTGCCTTGAAACCATTTATCTAATACAGAGAACTATGTTGACCATGATGTTATAATAAGTGACGCCACTGCCAGGGGCCAACTTAACCAATAAGCAGTGTTGGGGGGTAACTTCCGTATTTTCCGGACTATTAAGTCACACTTTTTTTCATAGTTCAGCTGGCCCTGCGGCTTATAGTCAGGTGTGACTTATTTATCAAAATTAATTTGACATGAACCAAGAGAAATGAACCAAGAGAAAACATTACCTTCTCCAGCCCATGCTGCTCAGTTCCCTGTAGTCTGCTACTGAGCAGTGTAGAGCGCCCTCTCGTGGCTGTAGACGGTAATGTTTTCTCTCGGTTCTTGGTTCTAAGTAAATGCGACCTAAGCCGCGTTTCCACCGCAGGAACTTTACCCAGGAACTAGGGACTTTGGCCTGGTACTTGGTGTGTTTCCACCGCAGGAACCAGGAACTAAATAAAGTTCCGGGTAAAAAAATGCCCCTCAGAAAGTCCCTGCTGGCGAGGTGGTACTTTTTCAAAGTTCCGGAACTTTCGGGGGCGGGACTTTGGCGCTAAACATTCTGATTGGTTGAGTTCACGCAGCATTGGTTGAGTTCAACCACCATTTATTCGAATCAACATTTTCAAAATATTACTCTTATTGTGTCATGAAATGTAATTTTAAAAGTATTTCAGGCGAGAATGTAGTTGTTTAAAACTCAAATCTGTGGTTTATTTATAAAGACAGTGCCTATTTAAAAATGTGTTTCGCCGATCTCTGAGACGGTGAGCTCCACTCGATCAGCGGGAGCTCAGTCCTCATGTATCCGCAGAGAGCAGCCTCATCTCGGATAGATCTTCTGATATGTGCCGCTGGCTCTGATGTCTCTTCAGTGGTTAAACATAAAATATAATTCAGCTGCGGGGTAAATCTAACAGGTTTTCTTTGGTCTGTATTCAATTTATCTATATGTTAAAATAAAAACAAAAAAGGCAAGTCTATATAATATTTCGTTTCATTGCAATGGCTGTACATAACATTACACATATCCCTGAACTAAGTACATTTCTGCAGCTGTTATTATGTTTAAATGAAAACGAAAGGAGGCAGTGGTATTTTATATCCTATTTAGTTTTATTGTAAATATACTGAGGGCAAAATAACAGTAGCCAAAGCGATCTGAGTTCACGCAGCATTGGTTGAGTTCAAACACCATTTATTTGGATCATTTTCAAATATTACTCTTATTGTGTCATGAAATGTAATTTTAAAAGTATTTCAGGCGAGAATGTAGTTGTTTAAAACTCAAATCTATGGTTTATTTATAAAGACAGCGCCTATTTAAAAATGTATTTCGCCGATCTCGTAGACGGTGAGCTCCACTCGATCAGCGGAAGCTCAGTCCTCATGTATCCGCAGAGAGCAGCCTCCTCTCGGACAGATCTTCTGATATGTGCCGCTGGCTCTGATGTCTCTTTAGTGGTTAAACATAACATAATTCAGCTGCGGGGTAAATCTAACAGGTTTTCTTTGGTCTGCATTCAATTTATCTATATGTTAAAATGAAAATAAAATATTATAATATAATATTACAAATATAATATTTCGTTTCATTGTAATGGCTGCATATACACATATCCCTGAACTAAGTACATTTCCGCAGCTGTTATTATGCTTAAATGAAAACCAAAGGAGGCAGTGGTATTTTATATCCTATTTCGTTTTATTTTAAATATACAGAGAGGAAAATTACAGGATTCGCGTCGTCGCTGACATCACACTCCCCAGTCAAATGCACAGAAGTCAGAACTAACTACCGATGATGCACGTCCAAAATCAGCGTACCTTTTTTCTTTTTTTTTTAAATCAGCGGTACTTTGTATTGAGAAACGCGCAGACCTACGTCACCAGTCTATTTGCCTAATCTACCCGGTACTTTACACCGTGGTGGAAACGCAGAAAGCAACAGGTCTGGGGGGGAAAAAGTTCCTGGGAAAAAAAGTTCCTGGTACAAATGTTCCGGGTAATTTCGGTGGAAACGCGGCATTATAGTCCAGTGCGACTTAGGCCGGTGACACACTGGCTGCGTGGCGTCTCTGCTGCGGGCCAGAAGCGTGGCGGCTGCCTCGCATTGTCTGTGTCTTTACACACCAGAAGCGTGCCTGACGTGGCACTGGCGCGCTGCTGCTACTGTGGGGGACAATAGAGGGAGGCCGCCGACAAACCAGGCTCTTGTCTTCATGAAAACAATATCAACTTTTTTTACACACCTACGCCTACTGATAAAGGACACCGTAAACAGTATTGATGGCAAAATAGACTATGTTTGACAGGTGCAATATTTGAAAATCGATAATTATTATTTATTTTTTTAAATTACATTTATGTCTGAATTTATGTCAACCTATAGACTTTTAAATATCAAAATGTCATGAATTAATATGTATTTGTGTACAAAAAGACGTATAAACATGGTTTACTATTATATTTTGCATGGAAACGCTTCCAACACGCGCGCATGTCGCATGAAAAATAGGCGTCGGTTCTATTTCTAGCATGCACGCATTTTCCGCGCGTCCCACGCAGGCAGTCTGCAAGCTCTAACCTGTTAACATGGGAGCCGCATTAAAAACCGACACGCCACATGGCTAAGACGCTTGCGCCATGCATCCAGTTTGTCGCCGGCCTTATATATGTTTTTTCCTCATCATGCCTTATTTTTGGACTGATGCGACTTAGGGTGTACTCACACTAGGCACGGTTGCCATGAACCGGGCCCGAGTACGATTGTCCCCCCTCCCCACTCCCCCTCTGGCCTGCACTCACATATAAGGTTTCAGCATTCGTGCCGGAGCACGCTTATGTCATTATGGTGCGACGGTTTCGGGATAAACAGGAAGAGCGACGCTCTCTGAACACAATGGAGTGCATCGCTCTGTTTTCTTTGTGGATAATTTTGTGTTGTTTGGTCCACAGCGCTCTCACAGCCTGTTGTTAAACAGATGTGTCGCCTTAGTGGCGCGAACATTTTCACGTAATTGTGCTGTTCGTATGAGGATGTTTGCAAGGTACCAGCTGAAGTGCAGCAAGGACTTTGCAGTTTTTAGTTTTTATGCGTTTTGCACCTCTGCCATAGACCAAAGCGACCCTTTCCCTGCCATGTTGGTTTTGGAGCGTTGCAAAACCGTTATGCAAAGCGTCCTCTTCCGTGCTCCGGCACGGTTAGCGCTCACACTGCATGCGAACCGCGCCCGAGTCCAACTGAACCGTGCCCTGGCCCACCTCTTCCAAGCGGGCCAGGGCCGGCTAATCGAGCCGCGCCCAGGCACGGTTTGGAGCACTCACACTAGTCAAACGAACCACGCTTTGCTGGTCAAACGCACTCGGGCACAGTTCAAACTGGCTAGTGTGAGTACACCCTTATACTCAGGTGCGACTTATAGTCCGAAAAATACGGTAGTTACATGTAACAAAATACGGTAGTTACATGTAACGGAATTACATAATTTAATTACAAAATAAATGTAACTGTAATCTGTTAGAGTTACTGAGATAAAATGTGTAATTAAATTAGTTACTTATAAAATTTTTAATGTTTACAATGGGGGTTACTGTTTACATCTAAGTATTTCGACAACCATAGAGATTTGATTTATTTATTTTTCCAATTGCATTGACTGCTCTAAAATATGAAGTACCATTGTTTCTGTAATTCTGTAATTCTGTAATCAAACTGCAAAAGTCGTTTACAGCCATGTTCACTCCGGTATTTCGCTCGCATCATCATGTGTTTAAAACACGTTTACAGTGGAAGTTCAATCATAGATTTGAGTTCGATGCATGATGTCTGTGCTTCGATGCGGCTGTACAGGCGAATAACATACGTCATAACTTAACGTATCTGATTGGTTTATGGGTAACCAATGATTTTAAACTTCAGACAAGCGCCCCCTAGCAAGAGAGTAAACACTTCTCTATTATTCCATTCCAGACTCTGTCTACGAAGCAAAGTGAAGTAGCAGAGTCTGGTATTACCAGGCTAAGGACACATGCGTATTTGATAACTTTTTAATTTCCTATTTGCGTTTATGTATATACTAGTGGTGGGCATAGATATTTTTTTTAAATCTATGTTAATCTCACTGTGATCTTGAAATTAATCTAGATTAATCTAGATTAAAATGGCTCATTCGAATTCTGCCGAAGGCATTCAGAATATGTGTGTTACCCAAATAAAATTGACAAACAGTAAGTCTTTGAGAGGGTGTTTATCAAGCTAGGTGGTGCATTAGAAAAGGGGCTCATCTCCTGTTTCCAAAATGCATCACAAAGTGCTCGAAAAAGCTTTAAACTAATTCCACATTGCACAAAGTGCAAACAACCTTACGCCTGTTTCACACATACTTTGTCTGCAGTGTGTATGCGTTGCGTATTTTTTTACGCACCCATGTTAACGGATTCCAGTTGCGTTCCAGGAGCGTTGCGTCTGCAGCAGTGCAGCGATCGTTTACTTACCGAGTAGCGAACTGCAAACACACCACATACGTAACGCACACGGACTGCATACGCACTGCAGATGGAGTATGTGTGAAACAGGCGTGAGCAGGGCCATAGCTGGGATCAGCGGGGACCCGGTGAAGGTTGTACCAGTGGGCCCTGTTTGAAATTGTTTAATTTGTATGTTCATTCATTTTTATTTATTTGTGCTATTTACACAATGTTTAATTTTTTTTTCAAGTTTGTAGGTGTCAAGGTACATTGTAAATAGGGGTGTGCACGGATAGTCGAACATTCGAATATTCATTCTGCTCTAATTATTCGATAAATAAAAATGGTATTCGAATTTTCAAAAAAAAAAAAAAAAAAAACTAATTTGGTCACTTTCTGTGATTCTCCATGGCATATTTGAAGATGTATGCAAGCAAAAAATAATTAATGAATGAATGAGGGGCCGTTCACATATCACGCCTAAAACGCATGGAAAACGATAGGCGCGCCGCTTTCTCCTCCTTTCCAAAGCACTTGGGGAGAAGCGCTCCTGAGGCATCTGCCGTTGCTAAGCAACAATGACGCTCTCTCTCCATGAAGATGCGGAAATTTCAGCAAAGGATAAATGGATTTGCAGCACAAAAAAATCGCTTTCAGTACCTCTGCTACTAAATTTATTTCAAAATGGCAATCCATATACAGCTATGATCAGCTGTTCCTTCATCTTGTCTGAGCTTTCAACGTTGTTACGGGAAAGGATGAAGCTGAATGTTTAGTTCTTGTCACATGACCCGCGGTGCGCTTGCGGCATTCTGATAAGTTGAGATGTTTTTAACTCGATGCGGTGCAGACACGCCTAGAAACAATGGGGGCGTCGCACCGTGTGCGCATCGTGACCGAGTCACTTCCATTATGAGCGCGCATTCCGCACGCCTACATTGGAAATAACGAACTTGATCGCGAAAAAGACGTGATATGCGATACGGCCCCTAAGAACTGTGGTTTTCTACAGTACTTCAAAATATGCCGTGGAGAACCACAGAAAGTGACCGAATTCAAGAAAACTGTTGCAGCATCTCTCAAGCAATGAATAAACACCACTAACTTGGAGAATGCAGTAAAAAACTCCTCTTCGCGTCTGCCCTAGACCCTCGGCACAAACATCTCAGGTTTCTCAATGAAAACATGAGAGAAGTAAGAAAAAAACATTTTGAACATTATCAGAACATTTTCCTTGATGCGAGTGGTGCGGATGCAGCCGCCACCACCAACGATGAAGAGGATGCAATGCCCACTCGTTGGAAAAGGCTGAACCAGTTCTTCAGCGATGATTATAGGGAGTCCAGCTGAGACGAGTGGGAACAGTTCTTGCTGGAGCCATGTATTCCACCAGATGAGGATCCCATTCAGTGGTGAAACGAAAACTCGAAGCGCTTCACAAAACGTAGTCTCTTAGCACACCGTTATTTATGAGTCTCGCCAACTTCTGTGCCATCAGAGCGCGTTTTCTCGGCGGCCGGCTTTCCCCCGATCATGTTTACATGCCCGTATTTCATTAACAAGAACATGTAAAACAATAGAAAAAGAGACTTGGTGACTGTTTCAAAGTTTCAAAGTTAAGTGTAGGCTACGTTCTACAATAGCCTAATTGCTGCAGTCTGCTTTACGTTTTTTCTTTGTTCACTTTTTTTTTTTTTGCTTTTAATCTGTACTTTTGTTTGTTTGCACGCATTGTTAAAGGTTTTCAGCTATAAAACACGATGTGTAATGTTCAAGCTTATTGTGTGTAAGCTTGTTCAAAATGACGGAAACATTTATATGTTGATGAAAAATAACGTCTGTCTCATTAAACTTAATTTAAATAAACGAATATTCGAACATTCGTTTTTTGTGAGCTCAAATATCCGAATGTGATATTTGCGGAAAACGGAATTGCGTCAAAGCAACTGAACAACATTCATAAGGAAAACAGTGTGTCAATAATGCAAAATGATAGTTAAAGGCAGTTCATCATTGAATTCAGTGGTGTCATCTCTGTTCATTTAAATAGTGTCTGTGCATTTATTTGCAATCTAGTCAACAATATCGCTGTAGATGAAGTGACCCCAACTAAGCAAGCCAGAGGCGACAGCGGCAAGGAACCGAAACTCCATCGGTGACAGAATGGAGAAAAAAACCTTGGGAGAAACCAGGCTCAGTTGGGGGGCCGGTTCTCCTCTGACCAGACGAAACCAGTAGTTTAATTCCAGGCTGCAGCAAAGTCAGATTGTGCAGAAGAATCATCTGTTTCCTGGTGGTCCTCTGAGACAAGGTCTTTACAGGGGATCTGTATCTGGGGCTCGAGTTGTCCTGGTCTCCGCTGTCTTTCAGGGCAGTAGAGGTCCTTTCTAGGTGCTGATCCATCATCATGTCTGGATACGTACTGGATCTGGGTGACTGCAGTGACCCTCTGATCTTGATACAGAGTGGATCTGGTGGCTACGTTGACCTCGGAATAAGAGAGAAACAGACAAATATTAGCGTAGATGGCATTCTTCTAATGATGTAGCAAGTGCATAGGGTGTTATGGGAAGTGTTTCCGGTTCCGGTTTACCTAATTAATGCAGCCTAAAAATCCTTTACCGGATTTGGATTTTAAAAGCATATTAGTATGTTATGTGTAAGCCAGGTTAAAGACATGGGTCTTTAATCTAGATTTCAACTGCAAGAGTGTGTCTGCCTCCCGAACAATGTTAGGTAGGTTATTCCAGATCTGCCGCCCACAGTTGATTTTGATATTCTAGGTATTATCAAATTGCCTGAGTTTTGAGAACGTAGAGAATTATAATGTAAAAGGAGCTCATTCAAATACTGAGGTGCTAAACCATTCAGGGCTTTATAAGTAATAAGCAATATTTTAAAATCTATACGATGTTTGATAGGGAGCCAGTGCAGTGTTGACAGGACTGGGCTAATATTGTCATAAAATCAGCTTCATCCGTTCCCGTAACAACATTGCGAGCTCAGCCAAGATAAAAGAATAGCTGACCATAGCTATATATGGATTGCCATTTTGAAATTTATTTAATAGCAGAGCTACTGCAAGCGATTTTCAATGCTGCAAAATCATTTACCCTCTGCTGAAATTTCTACGTCTTCATTGAGTGAGCAGGTCATGGTTGCTTAGCAACAGCAGACACCTTTATTATTCATTTTAAAACAATCATCCCATGTTAAAACAATTTAATACTTCAAATCGACTCATACCTGTGTCCAAGATCCAAACAAATCCACATGCGAACAACATGAATGTTGATTTATTTCTGCCGGCCAGAAACAAACGCACCTACTATTTTCGTTCCTACCCCTGATATTTATACTTGGCTAACCACACCCCCTTGATTCACAACTATATGGCCTTGATATCACCTGATACATTCCACCCCTTCACAATGCATCGATGACCCAACGATGTAAAAGACAGATTACAATTCAAGCTTCTTCCACTACTGATCTTGGCAAACGACAGGGATTAGAATGTTGACCTGCTGTCCTTCTAGAGGATCTCCGAGGACCTCCCTCTATTAACTGAGGCCCCCTTTCCATTTCAATCACATGACCTTGATCCTCCACTACTGACGACCCTAAATGTTCACAGGGTGGGCCAACATCTTCAGGAGACTCAAATTGCACCATTCTCAAAGGATAAAATTCTACCCCATCGTCATCTGTTGCAAGTTTCCCTCGTTTCTGCATAGCAGCCCTAGGAATCTCATTTACTCCAACTGTGGCCATTGGCACACTTCTAAGCTCAATTCTATATACCTGTCGCATTGGGCCATCTTAATCTACTGGAATAATCGAGTAAGGACCCCCCGTTCTTTAGGCTGTCATACTACCCTATACAAAGTAGAGTCCCACATGTCCTGAATCTTGTTACGACCCATCACTGCATGATTACGTATATAAACAAGAGCACCTTCTCCAATACTCGAATCTGTTACTTTAAACTCATAACTTTGATCTCTTAGCTGCCTCCTAGACTCCAGCCGCCACCTCACATGATCATAGGCCCCTTCCGATAACTCCTGGTGCTCTTTCACCCATTCTTCCACAGAACTTCCTCCTACCTCTTCTGCTTCAGCACCCAATACAAAATCAATAGGTAGCCAAGGCTCTCGACCAAACATCAGGTAATATGGAGACCTACCAGTTGATTGATGAACCGTAGTATTATTGGCATTAACTAACTGGGAGAGATACCGTGGCCAACGCCTCTTCTGGCCAGGGGGTAAAGTACGCAACAGATCATGCAGTGTACGGTTAAACCGTTCACACTGACCATTGCCCTGTGGATGATATAGTGTTGTGCGGCTTTTTTGAATATTATAAACCTTACAGAGCTGCCGTATCAGAGTACTTTCAAAACTTCTGCCCTGATCTGAATGTATCCTACTAGGGGGGCCAAACAAATTAAACCAATGATTCACCAACACATCAGCTACAGTACTAGCTCGCTGGTCCTTTGTGGGAATAGCCTCAGTATATTTGGAGAAAACATCTGTTAATACCAATATATTTTCCCTGACATCCGATGCTGGCTCCAAGACTGTAAAATCTATTGCCACTACCTTATGTGAATGACTCGCCTGAATACTCCCCATGAACGCGATCCCACCAACTGTAAAGTGTGTTCCACGCCTTGATGTCCATGGTAATCATGAAGACTGGAAAGCACATTCTACTGTAAACACTGAGGCAGAACCAGCTGAAAGACCTCCTTACCTCCGTCTGGAGCATAAATGCACCGATATAGCACTGAATCTTTCTCCTTAAGCCGTTCCCACTGTCGAACAAGCTCCTTAGTACCTGGCTCAAATGTAGCTCGATCCTTTGGACCCGGAAATCTATCTTCCATCCAATGAATCAAAAAACGTGCGATAACTGGATCCTGCTTCTGCGGCAAAGCAAGATCTACCCCCGAACAACCTGGAAGGGTAACAATCTCAGACTGAACACACCAAGGTATTCTCTCCACAGTATTCCCTCCACTATGAACTTCAGACAACTTCGGCTACATATACTGACGGGATAATGCGTCTGCGTTCCCATTTCGAGACCCTGGACAATACTTCAAAGTCAAATTAAAAGCAGCTAACTGAGCAGCCCATCTCTGCTATACTGCACCAAGTTTAGCAGTATCCAGATATCGCAATATATTGTTGTCAGTATATACTGTAGAAGAAGTACCCAGCAGGTACTCCCTAAACTTTTCGGAGACTGCCCACTTAAGGGCAAGGAACTCTAACTTCATGGCGCTATAGTTCTGCATGTTTTTTTCAGATTGTCTTAGACCCCTACTAGCAAAAGCAACTGGTCGTAACTTGCCATCATGCTCCTGCGACAACACAGCTCCAAGACCCGAATGGCTAGCATCTATTTCTAAAACAAACGGCTTCTGAAAATCGGCATAAGCCAAAACTGGAGCAGATATCAGAGCTTGTTTCAACTGATGGAAAGAATCATCACACTCTACATTCCAATATAAGCCAAGTGGTTTCCTTGGAGTCTTACCTCTTTTTCCTGCTACACTTAACTGGGCCACCACTCGATGCAATGGTGCTGCCATCTTTACAAAACCTGCAACAAACCTACGATAGTAACTAGCGAAACCAAGGAAAGATCGCAGTACTACCAAATTACTTGGAGTTTTCCAATCCCGTACTGCTGCCACTTTATCTGGGTCTGTAGTAGCTTCTTCCGCTGAGACCACATGACCAAGGTACCTAACCCGAGTCTGAAAAAAATTACACTTGGACAATTTAACCTTTAAACTATTTTTCTGAAGACGCAAGAACACATCCTCCAACCATTCCAAATGCTGTTGAACAGAGGAAGAAAACACATTTAAATCATCCAAGTATAACAAAACTGATTGATACCGGCAGTCAACAAACATAAGCTCCTTGAGGCACTGAAAAGTACTAGGAGCATTGCACAATCCAAATGGCATCCTATTGAATTCAAATAATCCAAATGGGGTGCAAAAAGCTGTCTTAGCCCTATCCTTTTCAGCAACCTCGACCTGACTATAACCACTGGCTAAGTCCAGTGTTGAAAACCATTTTGCACCATTAAGACCGTCCAATGGCTCTTCAATCCGCGGCAACGGAAAAGCATCTTTCCTGGTTTTTGTATTTAACTGCCGATAATCTACGCACATTCGAAGACCTCCATCCTTCTGTACTAGTGCAATTGGAGATGAATAAGGGCTACAACTTTCCCTTATTATTTGGTTATCTAACAGTTGTTTAATATGAGCACTCACCGCCTCATATTGCGAAGGGTAAATCCGGCGATAGGGCTGGCGAACTGGAGCTTCATTCAAAGAGGAATTTCATGAGTTATAAGATGAGTACACCCAACATCCATATCAGTCTTAGCAAGCAAGGAGCGATATTTAATTATTAAAGCTTTAGCTTTCAATTGCTCAGTCTCATCTAAACCATCAAAAGATGGAAAATAACTGACATTGGTTACAGGTACATAAGCAATTCCCCTCTTGGATGAAATAAAAGCCTTAGATATCAACAGGCCCTCTGGCAAAACACCCTCATCAAAGTCTAGTGGTTCAAACTAAAAATTGAGTTCTTGTGAGGGGACCTTAGGATATGTGACTGGAACAAATGTTAAAGCTCCTGCAGCAACCAACACTGAAGACCCACCCCGCACATTTACCTTATGAAATTCCAATGAATTCATTATAGCTTCCTGAACTTGGCAATGCCTCAGGGCTTGCCTCCATCCTGGGGCAGAATCCTGCACAGAAGGGATATCAAAAAGGCTGGGGCCATGTTGTTGAAATAACGCTTGATAAAACCCTTTAATGATATTCATACCTACACAGCAGGGGTTTTCAATTTTTTATACTGCATTTGAGGGTCCCTGGGATCTTTCACTACAAGGATATCCATAGATGGCATGCAATTTCCAAGAACCGTGATGTCCAACTCTAAATAGCCCAAATAAGACAATTTTAAACCATTTCCCGCTCTAAGATCTAACCATAAACAATCATGAAGTAGGACATTCTCCAGGTGAGCAAAGTGTTTATTATAACAACTCCCAGTTAGGGTGGTAACCATTGAACCTGTATCCAACAATGAAGAAATCACTACATCCCCAAACTTAACTTCCATCACTGGACAATTACTCACAAGTGTGGATGTAGTATGTGCATCAGAGCCTAATGTTACCCCTACCAGTGTGTGGCTCTATACACTGGCGGGTTCTAGTTTTCCAACTGTGTTACATTCTCTTTTTCTGTCTGTGCAGGTCTAGGCTGTGGGGGAGCTAAACAATAGCGTGCAATATGCCCCAACTGATCGCAGTGAAAACATCTTAAATCACTTTCAGCCTTTCTTCTACTTCTAGGAGTAGTGAAAGTAGTAGAAACATTTGCACCAATTTTTAAGGGGCTCAGCGCCTTCATTAATGAATCCAACTGACTCTGTTGTGCCTCAATAAGTGCTCTAAGCTCTGAATAGTCACACTGATTTGCACTTTTGGGCTCGCTAAACACCTTAACTTGGGCGTCATTAGAAAAGTACAAGGGGTGATTTGACTGTCCTTCACATTGAGCCATCCACTGGACAGCTTCCCTATGTACCTCAGGAATTGTCCAGTTAAGATGTGCACGCACTTGGTCTCTTAATCTCACACCCAAGTTTTGATCTCTAACCCCATCACAAAACTGATCACGCAGATCTCTTTGAGATTTAACATGAGCCAATTCATTTGACTTCACAATTTGAAACATTAACGTCATTATTAATGTATGGGAGTAATCTAAAAGAGACTCTCCCTCTTGTTGTTTATGATTAAGAAAACGGTGCTGCAAGGAAATATGAGAATATAAACACCCATAAATTTCTCGTAACACTCTGAATATATCATCCACACACTCTTTTTCCATCCTTGGGAGATATTTTATCTCTATTCGAGCAGTACCCTCTAAATTATTGTATACCCACAGAGCTTTTTCTTTCTCAGTAGGTTTTGTTTTAATATGGATCTCTACCAATTCAATCCATTCTTCTATGGTAAGAGAATCAGACCTATCCAAATTTCCTGAAAACTTGGGTACCTTCTCAGTTTGTTGAATAAACACCACATGTCTCCCTCTATCCACTTCAATCGCAGCTGAACCCTCACTATCCACACTTCTACTTGAAGGCCCAGGTGGAGCAGTTGGTGAATCAAGTCCTTGTGCATGTTGTTCAGGATCCATGGTGCCTCCTAGAGCTCGTTCCAACGACATGACCCTGGAACTCGTCTGCTGTATAAGCACAACAGCCCCCAAAAAATAAAAGAACAAAACTTATATTCCCCCACTTACAATTATAATGCTTTGCCACTAATTATCTTGTGAGAAAAAAACCCTGCCGTCTATGCCAGAATGTTACATGACCCACCCTTAAATAAACAAAGCACAACTCAGGTTCATTATATAGAAAAATACCCAAGATTTATTTCTGGCTTACGCAAAGATAGATTACACACACAAGAATGCTTTCATCAAAAGCTACCCGAACAGAAGGAACCTTTACACCACAAAGCAAAAAGAAAATCACAGCAAATCAATCAAAATAAACCCATAAGTTAAATTCATGAAACAAAACCTTGTAAATCACTCAGTTCAAAGTAAAATACATGCAAAGATATAGCTACTCTGTTCAAACACTAGACCTGAAGCATCCTCGTGCTGCAGTAATAAATAGTGGGGGGACAAACAATATACAAACAAACAAAAAAAGGAAAAAGAAAACTAGTCCGCCCCAAAGGCCTTTCCCATTTCTTTTGGGCCCGATTACAAGCTCAAGCACTCGGGCGGACTAGACAATATACCCAAAAAAACAAAAACAAACAAACCAAAAAATCTAATACAACAAGAGCAACAACTGGACTCCGTAGAGCTGAAAATACAAACATCAAAACACCTTTATTATTCATTTTAAAACAATCATCCCATGTTAAAACAATTTAATACTTAAAATCAACTCATACCTGTCTCCAAGATCCAAACAAATCCACATGCGAACCTCTCGTATACGAACACCACGAGTGTTGATTTATTTGCGCCAGAAACAAACGCACCTACTATTTTCGTTCCTGCCCCTGATATTTATACTTGGCTAACCACACCCCCTTGATTCACAACTATATGGCCTTGATATCCCCTGCTACACTCCAAAGATTTTTTTTTTTATAGGATTGAGGTCTGGAGACTAGCTAGGCCACTCCCTAACCTTAATGTGCTTCTTCTTGAGCCACTCCTTTGTTGCCTTGGTGGTATGTTTTGGGTCATTGTCATGGAAGACCCATCCATTTCCCATCTTCAGTGTTCTGGGAAGGAGGTGCTCATCAAAGATTTTACAGTACATGTGGCCCTCAATACAAGTTGTCCTGTACCCTTAGCAGAAAAACAGCCCAAAAGCATAATGTTTCTACTTCCGTGCTTGACTTTAGGAATGATGTTCTTGGAGTCATAGTCAGCATTTCTCTCCATCCAAACACGACGAGTCGAGTTAATGAAGAGCTCAATTTTGTTATCATCTTACCACAGCACTTTCTCCCAAGACTTCTATGAATCATTTTGATCTTTTTTGGCAAACTTTAAATGGGGCTGTGCATGTACCTTCTTGAGCAGGGGGACATTGGGGGCACTGCAGAACTTTTGTCCATTGCCGTGTATAGTCATTTGCCAATGATTTCTAAACGATTCATTATAAAAAAGTTCAGAGCATACCCCTCCTATGCCTATTTTGCTCTGATTGGTCAGCTGGCCAAGCCTGTTATGATTGGCACAGAGAGGAGTCCTGGATCTAGTTAGCCAGCATTACCATTGACAAAGCACCTTTATATAAAACAATAATATATTGCTCCAATCCGTACTTATAACGACATACAATACAAAAACACTTATGCAAGTGAATCATGCCCACAGCTATTATTAAACAAAGTAATTAGAATAACGTCAGTCTACATTAGTCAACACATTCTTAGGAAATAGTGGGTTCACAGCTTATTCAGTAAGACAGTAATTAAACAATGTAATATTGATATTTTGAGCACTCACTTGAAAATGTACACACAAAGTATCAATCATACTTAGAGATTATGGTTTGGAGAGCTTGTTATTCCAAATAAAGAAGATTAGAAGCCAACGAAGATAAAACCCAAGATTATAGAAGCTAATAGGCAAAAGATTTGAAAATCTTTGTTAGTAAAGTCAAAAGACTTGTTAGTAAAGTCAACTTCATTGCAGCGTGGCCTGGAGGCTATCAGCCCGTGGCAGTGCTGAGGCGTTTTTGAAGCCCAGGTTGCTTTGATAGCAGTCTTCAACTCCTCTGTATTCATCATTAAAACTTTATTAAGGACACACTCGGTCCAACAAAGACACAACAATAGCAACATACAAATACACACACAAGGACATTTAACTTCATTACATACTTCAAGGACATTCCCAGATAGAGAGAAGTCAAGAAATTCAGTCAGTTTCCTGTCCTCTGTATTCCTAACAATCATCATGTTACTCTATTTGGCATTATATTTAATATAAAAATCTGAACCATATCGAGAACAAATGCTCAGTAACTGGTGAAGACCAGCACTATAGGGACAGAAATTCACCAAATCATCTGCATACATCAAATGGTTTATACAAGTATTGCCAACCATACAACCTGTACTACAATCATTTAACAGCTTTGATAAATCATCCAGACAGAATGCTTCCCTGTCTGACTCCATTACATACACTGAATGAAGCAGACACTGTCAGGGATCAGGCAGACCCGGGCCAATCCATAACGCTCACGCTCCCCAGAGTACTAATCACCCGCACCTGATCACCCTCAGCATGGCACTATAAAGCACTCACCTCAGCACCAGTTCACTGTCAAGCCTCCAAAAGGAATCGACATCACGATCTTGTCTCCAGCTCACACCTCGACTTCAGAAGACCTCCAGAAGTAACGTATGCTTACCTTTGAGACGCTAACCTGTGTGTCTTTGTACTCCAGGAATTCCTAGGCTACCTCATCAGTGCAAGAGGGGTAAAAATGGATGACCGTAAGAAACAAGCAATCACTTCCTGGCCTACTCCCAAGTCAATGAAAGATCTCCAGAGGTTCCTGGGCTTCCCAAACTTTTATCGCCAGTTCATTGATCAGTACAGTATGATTACCACCCAATTGACATCTCTTCTCAAGGCTAAGCCGAAAACCACTCCAAAGGACTACAGAAGCTGAACAGGCCTTCCAGACATTGAAAACCACCTTGATCTACGGGCTTGACCACCAGTAAGATCTACGTGTCTGAAGACCACCGTATGCCCCTCAACTCTGATGCTCAGAGTAAGATACTCTCTCCCTCTGCGCCATGACCAAGGTACCTCGACAACTACCTACCGGAAAGCTTCTCCTATTACCGATTTCTCGTCGCCCTTGGTCCCACACTGGGGTTGACTTTGTCACCGATCTCCCAGTTTCGGATGGTAATACCTGCATCCTTGTGGCCGTAGATAGATTCTCCAAAGCATGTTGACTGATTCCCCTGAAAGCCCTACCCACAGCCATTGAAACAGCAGAACTTATGTTTGAACATGTATTTTGTAACTTTGGCATTCAAGAAGACATTGTTTCGGACAAGGGGCCTCAGTTCATCTCGAGGGTTTGGAGGTTGTTCTGTGCACTTCTAAATGTCACAGTAAGTCTCACTTCCGGCTACCACCCACAGGCAAACGGTCTAACAGAACGCAAGATTCAGGACATCTGCTGCTTCCTCAGGACCTTTTGCCACCACAACCAAAATCTTTGGAACCAGTACTTAGTCTATCAACCTCCCATGTTCCCCTGCTCTGGGGAACCGTCTGATGTTCTCGCAGTGAACACCTTGTTCCGAAACAGCGAGAGAGTTTGGAACCAGGCACACCACCACCTTCAACAGGCTGTAAACCGCCATTAACGCTTCGCGGATGGTCACCGTCAGCAAACCCCTACCTACCAGCCTGGCCAACTAGTATGGCTATCCACACGGGACATCCGATTACGACAGCCCTGTAGAAAATTAAGCCCAAGACCCGGTCCCTGACGACAACCCCCCATTCCCACCCATCGATGCTGAACACATCTACACGGTGAAGGAGATCCTGGACTCCCGGCGTCGTGGTGGGCGATTAGAGTACTTGGTGGACTGTGAGGATTATGGACCAGAAGAGAGGTGTTGGGTGCCTCATCAAGATATTCTCTTCCCGAGTCTGCTCACAGAGTTTCACATCCAGCATCCAGAGAAACCCACTCCACGACCCGAGGCAGACCTCGACGACGCCAGAGAGCAAGGTCCCGCTGGCCCGGACCCTGGAGGGTGGGGTAGTGTCAGGGACCAGGCATACCCAGTCCCAGCCAATCCACAGCGCTCACGCTCCCCAGGGTACTAATCACCCGCACCTGATCACTCTCAGCATGGCACTATAAAGCACTCCGCTCAGCACCAGTTCACTGTCAAGCCTCCAAAAGGAATCGACCTCACGATCTTGTCTCCAGCTCACACCTCGACTTCGGAAGACCTCAAGAAGTAACGTATACTTACCTTTGAGAAGCTAACCTGTGTGTCTTTGTTCTCCTGTCTCCAGTACGCCTGTGATAAACCAGTTACCTGAATTCCCTACGATCTTCGATATCTCCTGTGTTCTCGTAAAGGTTCTCTGGGCAGTGGCTTCCCCTGTAAAAGCAAAGAGATAAGTATTAGTGTTCCGGAATTGTGTGGCTTTAGCACTATTCGGACGGGACTAGTTTTCTAAACTACGTTTGAGTTTCGATTCTTACCACCTGACGTCTGCGATTTTCATGTACCAATTCGGACGGGACTAGTATCTCCGTGTTTATTACAGAGGTGGGAGGGTCTGATTTGTGCATCTGGGCGTCACAGAGATCACGCGCTCTGTATGGCATTCAGAATGAATGTTTAGCAAAACCATGTTAATGTGTGGTTCCTTAAGTTTAACTTGTTTTCCTTTTTTTTTATTTTATTTTATTTTTTTTAATAAATGTATTTAAAACATTATGTAACCGAGTGCATAAATGAACGCGAGTAATCTTACCTGATGCTGATATAACAATAGCTGGTATTAACAGTTTAAGTGATCTTGCTCTTGATTTTATTATTTATTTATTTATTTATTTTTTTTGCTTAAGCAAATATATCAAACTTCCGCACGGTAAGAGCATCTACAGTAATTCATGTTGGCCAAAACACACAAGGAAACGCGTTGTGAAATAAAATATCACCGGCAATCACAGACATTCGCATTCGGACAGGATTAGTTTTCTCAGAGGATCACTGAGTTTGCTGAAAAACAGTAGGTCATTTCCTCTGGAATTATCACTGAGGTTGTGTGAGAAAAACACAGACGTGGCAGATTCGGACGGGATTAAAATCACCAAGTACCAGTGTTGGGAGTAATGCATTACAGTAACATATTACTTTTTGCTGTAACGCAGTAGTGTAAGGCATTACTAATCAATTTTCAGTAATATTTTACTCGGTTCATGTTCAGTAATGTTTGCGTTACAATGCACTTTTAGCCCAAAATTGTATTTTTCAAAGAAAAGAAGAAGAAAAAAAAAAAAAAAACTAAAGACCGCAAGACATTAACGAATCGAAATATGAAGCAAATAAGTCATATTTCCTGTTAGTGGTCAGTCAATAGCTGCTTGTGGTGTTTGTTTTGCATTTAAATAATTTCTGCGTTTTACTTCTTTCCTAGTAGCCTATAGTTTATAGTTTCAGTTCAAAACGGCTCGCGCTCACCCCGAAGCTCTGACAGAAAGGCTGCGTGTGAGGCTGACAGAGACTGAGAGACGTGTTTGAGATGTGCTGTTTTCCTTAATGCATAGCTTACATTGCATTTACTCCATCTGTAAATGTTAAAAAACCAATGGAAATATTTCCATTTTGCATTTTGCATGCGCGCCAAACAGATGAGCTCAATGAAACAGGAGCGCAATAATTCTAATGTATATACGTTTTGCTGAAATATTTATAGTTGGACATTAAATGTGACGTAGAATTTTAAACCTATAAGTAAGTGTATTTGTATGATAGCACTAACTGTAAAGTGTAATGGGGTAATCAAAATAGCCTTTTTACTCAGTCTGTGCTTTTTAATAATTTTCATTTTTAACTTTAACTTCTGCTTTAATATATATATATATATATATATATATATATATATATATATATATATATATATATATATATATATATATATATATTAGATTGCAATGTTATGTTACAATGTAATGAGATTTTAAACCTAATATATGCCTACATATATGCTAGGCATATATGCTAGGCATATATGCTTACATTCACTTTATTTGTTTAATCCAAATCCAAAATACCAAGATATAGACTACCTTATACCGCAAATCAGACAAAAAAAATGGAGAGATATGAATTTTTCCTCAGATCGCCCAGCCCTATACAGAAGTGTGGAGTTTTATTTCAAGTATATTTTTTTAAATATTTTAAATAGCATAAAAACAAATAAATAGCAAAAATAAATAAATAATTAAATAAATAAACAGGTACGGTAAACTGCAAACTAGGGATGCACCGATACCACTTTTTTGGAGTACGAGTACGAGTACTTGCATTTCAGTACTCACCGATACGAAGTCCTTAATAAAAAAAACATGATTTCAATTTATAGGTAACAGCTTTAGTGTTATAATTTTAACAAAAAAACAAGGGACTAGTTTGGAATTAAGAACATTTATTTAAAATGAAAAGCATGTTGTATGCAAAATATTACAGAATAAATAATTATTAAAAAAAAATTAAACAGTGACAGTGCAACTCAAGTATTTTTTTCAGTTTTTTGTAAACTCTGCCGCTTTGGACAACACAAGGGGCATTAATAAACATCTTTGCTATTTAGTGCACAATATTTGAATAAACTAACAACATCCACCAACATAGAACTGCGGCAGATAGTGCAACTGATGTAGGTATTAACATCAAGTCTAAGACGACTCACTTAATGGAGCCTATTTAGAAAAAGTGAGTGGCAGGGTTTTTTTTTTTTTTTAAAGAAAAGTAGCTTTTCTGCCGTCTCAGCACTGTAGTATTCACTGAGGATTCATCAAACACAAAAATAAAACACAATAGCCATTTCCGAATTTGTCTGTTGTTGTGGACTTGTGAAATGCAGGGTTTAAAGTTCTCCGGCACCGTGCCACATTTCCGGCGTGCAGCGTTTAATCCTAAATTTAAAAAAAATAAAATAAAAATAAAAAATCTTGTTGATATCACTTTTGAGTCCATGCGTTCACCTACCAATGGTATGACATTAACTAACATTAGTAGTCAGTCAGCACATAATAGTATTCAACTGCAGAGTCGCAGCCCTGATGAATGGAGGAACGCGACAAAAAGCTGTGAGCCGAAATGGTCAAATATGTCCATCTAGCACGTATTTACACAGGAGCTTTGTAAACAGTATGTATTTTAACAGTGGTGTTCAATACAATAATGTAATTTCTTGGTTTTGATGTTTTATTTGAGCCAATTATTATTGCCTCATTGTTAGTTTATATATAAATAGTCATTTATACATACATTTTCTCTCGTCTTGCAAGAGTTTGCTGCAGCGTGGGTTGTGTTGGTTTAGAAGCGTGGGTAAACTCTTTGTACTCATTGTCATGTTGGGATTTTAGGTGCTTGATTAAATTACTTGTTAAATGTGCTACCTTTTGAGCGTCCTCTGGACAATTTCGCTGAGCACAATTTGCAGTCCGCTTTTGTTTTGTCGTCTTCTTTCACTTTGAAATAGTTCCACACGCGGGGCCTGGGGGCGGGCACTCGGCGCCTTTGATTAACCCCTTACACGCCGCTCAAACATAGACATTTCTCAGACCATGGTATCGGTCCCCCGGTATCGGGGGACTTTTAACGAGTACGAGTACTTTAGAAAATGTGGTATCGAGGCCGATACCAAACACCCCCCCCCCCAACCCCTCCCGCCACGCTGATGGTACTCAAAAAAACATTTACAAGGTTGGTTCTGCTGAAAGTAACTCAAAAGTAATACAGGGGTAATATAATGCATTACAATTCTGAGACAGTAATATTGTAATGTAGGGAATTACTTTTAAATGACAGTAACAAGTAATATATAATGTATTACAGTTTGGAAGTAACTTGCACAACACTGCCAAGTACGTCTGTGAAACGCAGATTTCTCTAACGACCCCCTGTAAAACTAGTCCCGTCCGAATAGGGCTTTTGACTTCTCGACAATTGACGAACTCACCTGTATTTCACCGAAGTGATCATCACAGAACCCGCACATGAAATTAACTCCTACTCCCCTCTCATGAACTCTTGTTAAGAATAAAACACTGTATTGAATTCAAATACCTCTGTCTCCAGTGTATATCCTGACAGACACACAATTACCCCATTTTACATACATTAATTGATGAGCATACCAAAAAAAAAAAAAAAAAATTCACTACAAATCTAATGTTTTATGATTTACACTTTCAAGTGCTTTAGAAGTATCAATAAAACAAATGAAAAAAATTGGAATTATGCCTGTTATAAAAATCTAAAATCTCCTTTAGAGTGAAAATACACCTATCAGTGATTCAATTTAAACTGGTGATCAGAAGTAAGAACATAATGTTCCATCTTATTTAATAAAATCCTTTCAATAACCTTGGATAAAATACTGGCCAAAGCTATTGGTCGGCAATTACCCATACTATTTATTTTACCTGCTCTGTTTTTAATAATAGGCACTAAAATAACAGATAAGATAGAATCTGGTAAAATATCATGAACTAAAAACCCAGTAAAACAAATAGCGAGCAGAGGATATAACTTTCTACTTGCAAATAGACATGCCATACTATTTTTTAGCATCATAAATACATCATAAACTTCTTGTGGAGAGACATTCACAACTTCCTCATTATCACTGTTACCTACTACAAAAGAGTTACACTTAACACAGTTAAACAGCTCATAATAATGCTTTTGCCACATTTGAGTAATCTCTTCTGACCCACTTACCCCACTTATATTTGTTGGTAAAAAAAATTTAATTGTTCATTCCAAAAATCATTTTGATTATTATTTTGCAGTTTCTTCGCAAGAGAGTCAGAACTTATTATATTTTCATTCCTCTTGATGAAATGTAGTGCTACTTAAAATTTGCATTTGTTTGTTTCTTATACTCAAATATAGGACCGTTTATGTCTGCCTGACTCAACCCAAGCTTTTAAAGCCTTTCTAGCCTCAGCATAAGGCCTTACCTGCATGTTGTTACTCATAGACAAAAGTGTAATTAAATTATCATGGACTCTAAACAATCATGTGCATCAGTTGGGCAGATGCAGTGATCAATCCATGAGGTTGCATGCTATGCATCAGTGATATACTTGTAACTTTTAGCAGGTTCTTTACTTAAGAGGACCAGACCATTATCAGACCAAAACTTAATTAAGTGATTTGCAAATAAGGAACTACCACCAGAAACAACTGCATTCATATCACCCACAATAAAAAAGCAAGTGGTTGCATTATCTTGAATAAAGGACATAACAAAAGCCAACCTATTAAGGTATTCATCTTCATTCTAGGGACTCTCATAAGGTGTATAAATGTTCATAATGTTTAACCCTTTTCCCACCACCACTGAACTCAATTCCTATAGCCCAATCGACATCCAGTCTGTTTGTCAGATGTTACTTTTCTTCCTCTTTACAATACCCCATTGATTCCCTGTGAGGTTCAGGTCAGGTGAGTTGGCTGGCCAATCAACCACAGTAATACAATGGTCAGCAAACCACTTGGAAGTGGTTTTGGCACTGCGGGCAGGTGTTTAAGTCCTGCTGCAAAATTAAATCAGCATCTCCATAAAGCTTGTCAGCAGACGGAAGAATACAGTGCTCCAAAATCTCATGGTAGATGGCTACATTTACTTTGGACTTTTTAAAACACAGTGAACCAACACCAGCAGCATGCCAACCCAAATCATCCCTGACTTTGGAAACTTCACACTGGACTCTGGATTCTCTGCCTCTACAGTCTTCCTCCATACTCCAGACCTTGATTTCCAAATGAAATGCTAAATTTACTTTAATTTGAAAAGGGGACTGTGGACCACTGAGCAACAGTCCAGTTATTTTTCTCCTTACCCCAGGTGAAATTCTTCTGACGAAGCTTTGGTCATCCTTGTTGCTTGTGCACATTTTACTTTCTATGAATATATTTTGACACATCGTTCTGTGAACAGCCAGCCCTTTCAGCAATGACTTTCTGTGGCTTACCCTACTTGTGGAGGGTGTTGATGATGGTCTTCTGGACAACTGTCAAGTCAGTAGGCTTTCCCATAATTGTGGTTGCATGTTCTAAACAAGCCCAAGAGGTTCCCAGTATGTATACTCAAAATTAATCAAACTAGTCAAGCTCAAAATGGAATATTATTATTATTATTATTATTATTATTATTTGAGATACTGGATTTTCAATTTCCCTAAGCTGTAAGTCTTAACCATCAGAATAAAAAATTATAAAATAACTCTTGAGATATTTCAGTTTGTGTGCAATGAATCTTTAATATAAGAATGTTTGCTTTTTTTTTATTAAATTACAAAAAAATAAAGACCTCTTCCATGATATTCTAATTTTTTTAGATGCACCTGTAAGCAAGCAAGAGGCAAAAGCAGCAAGGACCCAAAATTTCATCGGTGATAGAATGGAGAAAAAAACATCGGGAGAAAAAGGGGTCAGTCGGGGGGCCAATTCTCCTCTGGCTAGACGAAACCAACAGTTCAATTCCAGGCTGCAGCAAAGTCATATTGTGCAAAAGAATCATCTGTTTCCTGTGGTCTTGTCCTGATGGCAGTCTAGAAGAAAATGTCTTGACTGTGGATCTGTCTCTGTGACACTCTGGGTCTCATCTACTTGTCCTGGTGACATTCAGGGCTGTAGAGGTCCTCTCTGAGTGCTGATCCACCATCTGGTCTGGATCCGGGTGACTACAGTGACCATCTGATATGGATACAGACTGAACCTGGCTGCTGTAGTGACCTTGGAAAAAGAGAGAAACAGAATAATATTAGCGTAGATGCCATTCTTCTAATGATAGAGCAAGTACATCATGTGTTATGGGAAGTGTTCCAGGTTCCACTTTTCCTAATTAATGCATCCTAAAAATCCTTTCAGTGGATTTAAATATTAGAAACATGTTAGTGTGTGTAAACCAGGTTAAACGGTGATTCTGATATTCTAGGTATTTTCAATAGACCCCGACTGAAATATAGTTTTGCCAATGTTATCGGCCGATATGAGTCTGTCGCTGATATAGCCTATCAGCGAATATGCCGTCGATAGGAATATGAAAAAATTAATATCGACGGCATATTCGCTGATAGGCTATATCAGTGACAGACTCATATCGGCTTGTTGTTGGTGATTTTACAGACATGTATTTTAGGGTTCATTTTCACAGCTTTTATAATTTGTCTATCATCAACTAATGTTTTTCTCAGCCGTTCAGGTCATCGTTGGTTGCTGATGTCACTGGTGGTTTCCAAACTCTTGATTACTCCATCCCCTTCCTATAGTTCTAACTGACTTTCTCTTTTCTTTTAGCATCCAAATTGCTTGCTTTTCTTTCAGAGTCAGCTTCCTCGTCTTCATCCTGGTTTGTGTGTCATCTTCGAATGCACAAATCATACAAATGCAGTAGCAATGGATATAACTGTTAAGACACATTGATTGCTTTTAATATCTGAAGAATTAATTCAACTGAAAACATATAAAGACCTGTGAGGCCACTGTTCCAACACATATGCTCACATCAGATAGGAAGATGGAACATATTAATCTTTTAATCAAATTTACAAGCAGCAACACTGATTATAAGGTCTATTGTATTTTGGCACGACAAGCCGCGCTGCTCGCGTTCAGAGTAGATACAATGTAAGTTAATGTTGCTTTGTGATGTTGCGTTTGAATTTTCATGCCACATTATTTGAAATTAACATGGGCCAAACATTTTTCTGTCAAAAATCGCCTATTGAGAGACCCTGCTATAAAGCGTGCAAAGTATGCTCCCCTTTAATCATTTAAAGCTATCACTAACTTCAGTTCATCACAATCTTTTGAAGTTCCGCGGGCCAGAAGCTTCGCTGTGCTTCACTAAAACCCATCCTTTACACACCTCGCAGGAACAATGTCACGCAACCCCATCATTTCACCAACGAAGAGTCCACTTTAATGACCTTTGAATATAATGCGTATGTTGCCTTGGAACTGGAATAATGGCAAAATTTTATTTATGGTTGAATAAGACAACAAACTGAATGCTGCCTGAACAAGATACCTCCTTACTCCTTACTGAATTTGATGCGATTGGCCAACACCATTGTGGAGATATGGTCGTTCAAAGTTTCAATGTTATTCCATAGATTTAAGCTTTAAAGCATTTCATCCAGGTCGCCATTAGCAAACAATGGGGCGCGCTCTGCTGGAAAAAAAAAAAGTAATTACGCCATTTCAAGCATTTAATCTGCGTTATATGTTCTGTTCAAAAATAAATGTAAAAAATTAATATCGACGGCATATTCGCTTATAGGCTATATCAGCGACAGACTCATATCGGCTTGTTGTTGGTGATTTTACAGACACGTATTTTGGGGTTCATTTTCACAGCTTTTATGATTTGTCTATCATCAACTAATGTCGTTCAGCCTCCAGAAAGCTGGGGTGATGATCTGAATAACAGAAGCTACACAGCAATATGCAAACTTCTGATCAGCACCAAAAATAGAAAAGCAAGATTATTCACAAATGTGAGCCAGTGAGTTTTTGGACTGATGAGACAAAGGTTAACAGCTAAGGGATTGGAAAGCATAAGGGTGGAGAAAAAAATGGAACTGCAAATTATCCTAAACATACAACCAAAGCTTGGTGGAGGTGGTGTCATGGCATGGGCATGCATGGCTGTCTCTAGAACAAGATCTCTTAATTTTAATGATGACTTAATGTATGATGGCAGTAGCAGAATGAATTTGGAAGAGTACAAGACCATCTTGGCTACCAGTATTCAAGAAAATATAAATATAACCCCTGAATATAAGCATCCTGAAATGAAAGCAAGAGGACTCTCAGTTGATACTACAATGATATAATATTATTGGTGAAACTGATTTAGCAAACGCTACATTGCGTTTTTGAGTTTGAGCTCTGGAGAATATGAAATATTCCTGTTTACAGCTTGTTTTGCAGCGGTGAGAATTGTAACCAATCACAGACATGTTTGTTGATCTCTTGAACTCAATGGCCAATCAGAGGTGTTTAAGTTAAGAGTCCACTCACTGCTCAAAATGCCAGAGTTTTTATTCAATGTTGAATTATGCTCGCTCTCCCGACTCCTCTTTCATTAACAAACAATGACCCGATGTACGTAAGAGATTCATTATGCTATGTAGATAACCTTATTGATTTTAATGGAACATTGTGAGAATGCGAACTGAAATTAGTAACAGCTTTTTAATGATTTGTAAAATAAGTGGCCTTTTGCACTTTTGGGGCTATATAGCTATAATCTGTTGAATAAAAGTATTCCACTTTGACCAAAATTGCATACTTCTCTACTACGTAGTAGGCGGAGAACAGTATGCGAGGAGAGTAGTATGGCCGAATTCACAGTATTCGAAAATCAGTTAAGCGAAATGTACCCGGATAACCTATTTTTTAAGCCCGGATTCTGAAATGCATATTCGATGGACACTTTGATATCCCATGTGGCCATGGGAGCGGATTTATGAATGGCACTGAAGTGCAACTGTCACTGGTAGTTCATGTGACAGTATCAATATGGCAGATGTAGTACGTCCAAATTGTATTCATTCTACCCATATTTATAATATATGGACATACTTTTTTAATGGTTAAGTAAATTCAGATTCAAATGTATTACCTACTCAGTACACAATTTTGGACACACCGTTGTTTTTCATGCTGCCAAGAGAACCAACGGCTGATTACACACAAAGTTTTGAAAGTGACATATACATATAAATGCATGATTCACTCTGAATATGCAACTGACATGATACTAGCATGGGACAAAAATATGGCACGTCAAAATAGATATGTGCATTGTAAATAGATTACAAGAAAAATATATCAATATAAATTTTAAATTCCATTTAGATTTTTTTGCCTTGTAAATAATCACACTACACATTGCTATTCTTGTCATGGTGGAGCCCTTGCTTACATTACATCTGCATCTAATTAGAAAAGCTTCACTAAATGATCTGATTCTTAAAGGGATAGTTCACTCAAAAATTTAAATTCTGTCATTAATTACTCACCCTCATGTTTAACCACTTATGTTACATGGGCAATTTTAATGATGTCCTTACGTTTCTGGGCCTGGGAATATTTCAGTTGCATTGCTGTCTAGGCAGTGTCAGAAGCTCTCGGATTTCACCAAAAATATCTTAATTTGTGTTCCGTAGACAAACGAAGGTCTTACAGGTTTGGAACAACATGAGGATGAGTAATTAAAGGGTCTGTTCAGCCAAAAATGAAAATTAAACCATAAATGACTCACCCTGACGTCATCCTAGGTGTATATGATATTCTTCTATGTATATGATATACTATGCCCAGCCATGTGTCATCTGCATTGACCACAGGGCCACAGTGCAAATAAAAACAGCAGCAACTGGAGTGGTGACCAGGGCAATGAGTCTTCTGCGTATGGGCCTGCATATCCGAAAACCCACCCAGTCCCCATTCCTGCATAACTGCACATGAAATGGGCCCAAGTTTAATAACTTCAACATTTCACATTATCACAGTTTATTTTATATAGTTTAGAAGATGGTAATAAAATATGACAAGAACTCATAGTTAAACTTTGTCAGAACAAATTCATCTTGATAATGTTAGATAACTTTGATAGAAAGGTTTGCAATGGATTATAATCAACCATAAATTATTCAGACAGCTGTTAGTATGACATTTACACAACTATCAATACTTAGTCATGCAACCTTAGCCTTAGCCTTAATGACTGTCTGTAGTCTCCTGGGCATGCTGCCATCCAGGTTCATGCAAACCTGAACTTTTTTCCCAGACTTGGTATGAATAATTTTAGTCCCAATTTTGTATCAGTTTTACTGGTAGTACACTATTTGAAGAATTTTTGGGTATAATTTGTCACAGTTTAATTTATTTTGCCACCCTCACTTACATAAATGAACTATAGTGTCCTGCACCCACTAGTAAAAAAAATATATTAAAAATTATATCTGGTCTCTGAATAATTTTTGGTTTGATTGTATATCCCTCAGTTATTTTCATACTTAATTATGCCCATTAAAATATATTTTACAAGTTTTTGTTACTTTCTTTGTTCATTTATTTGCTCTATGCATCATCTGTAATTTAATAGCATTATAGCTGCTCTATTGCCATGACATAGTACTGTAATGATGTGCTTTGCTGTAATAATGCAGGGAACCACTCGTTATAAATGTCCTGTGATATTTTTCACAAATAGAAAAGGTTTTTTTTTTTTGTTTTTTTGTTTTTTTTTAAATCTGAGACGTGCTGCGATTTATATTCAAAGCCACTCATATGATGCAAAAACACTCAAGCAAGCAAAACGCGCAACGCGTGCATGTATTTGTACTGTTGCAGAACGAGAGGGACAGTAGTATTACCTAGCACATTACACACAGGCTACTAGGTTCACTTTCGCCAGAAAGTCATGTATGCCTAAGGTTGAAAATAAATCATGCTTATAGTGAATGCCCCTATGAATTGTATTTTTTTATGATTTAGTTTTAATCTAAATGCATGTGCTAAGTGAGTGAACATCAAAGATCACACAACAAAAGTGTTCAAGTGTTTTCTCTCTCTCTCTCTCTCTCTCTCTCCCTACCATTTAGTAATTTGTGCATTGGTTTACTTGTTTTTGACAAGAGAGAGAGAGAGAGAGTTTATATTTGTACACCTAAATGTAAATTATTCAACAATTGTTTTGTTAACAGCACGCATTTTAAAGTAGTTAAGATATTTTAAACTTTGGTTAAATAACAATTTCAACAGTATATACATATAACACTTAATTTCCATATGCCACGATGCCTTAAAATTCCATAGAATTTGTGCTGCCTTAAGTCAAAATGTTGTTCAATCAGGAAATTAAAGCTTTATGCCCAAGCATTCTGTTTCAAGAAAGATGATGCATGCATTACATAAACAACATACAACTTAAGCTTGTATTGTAATATTAATTTTACATTTTAATCAATTTCTGCTAATTAATTATAGATATATGTTTGTGTTAATAGAATATTTCCTTCAAAATTGCTTGGATAAAGAAATTGACTTTTTTTAATCAATTACCTTTACCGGCAATGTGCAGTTTAGAACCCATTCATTTACATAGATCCCACACAGCATTATTCAGTGTGTTAATGTAATTTCCACCGAAACAGGAAGTTAGCAAGGGACATATTGTGTGCCCTTTTTTAAATAGTCAGTATGTTTTTTGCGCAACAGCCACAGTTTTATACAAAATTAAGTCTTCTAGATTTCTTCTTTAGATTCAATGTAGAGCTGTAACTATTATAAAATAATAATAATAACAACAACAATAGCATTATAATCTGGGGCCCGTTCTTCGTACGTCGCTAACTCAGTTAGCTGGATTTGAATGTTGACGATTTGGCGTGATCTTGGATCATTTGGTTCTTTCGAAGCTCATCCCGGAGCTGCTGTCATAGCAACAGGTCCGTTAGCTTAAACCTGCACGGGAGCAGGTTTATTTCATGTAAACAGGATTAGATCGCCTCTTTTCAACCAGAACTGATACTCAAAATATGCCTGCTACCACCGCTACTTTATTACAAGAGTATCGTACTGATCCAGGGACAATAATTTTAAATAATAATCATTACAAAAATTATTTAAAAATAATATAAAAATGTTGTGTAGTCCATAACAGCCTACTATAGACAGACAGTTTTACTCACTGAAATATTTATTTGTCATAAAATTATTACTTCATAATTGTATTAGAGTCTTACACACATGCTATACAGATAATAGAGTCGTGCATTATTTTGAGTGATGACCGCTATTATTAGAGTGGCTTGATGGAGTGCAGGAGATGCAGATATCATGATATTGACCCTTTAGAAACTTTCACTAATGCTGTCACGTAACAAATCTGTCCAAATATAAAATGAAATGAATAGATAATTTCTACATTGAAATAAAAATGTAAAGACTGCACAACTATTATAAATTGCGAATCTAAACAATTGGGAATAATGAAAAAAAATCTAATAAAATAAAAACATGTATCTATTATCTGTCTCATGTATCTATTATCACATTTATGTAGTTTTGTTTGCTTGGCTGTTTCCTTATAAAAATCCAGAAATTTGTCAAGTTTTTCGTCGGGTGTCATTTTAAATTATATGAAGTCATTACATTGCCGTCTTGCCACCAGCCAATTGCTGCACTGCTGATCATGGTTTCGATTATCGATACATATCCCCTTTTAAGACAACACATGAACGCGCAATTATCTCACATAACTCAATCCAGCGATACTAATCATACACAACAGGTGTGTTCGAAGAACCCAATTAGCCGGATCAGGATTAGCACGATGATATCATCTTGGATGTGTCATTTGATCTCGGATGTAATAAGCGACATACGAAGAAAAGGCCCCTGTTCTTCAAATTTGCTGTTTATAATACAGAGGATGTATAATGATTAATGTTTTATCTAGTTCATTGTGGTTTAAAATACTACGGTGTAGAATTCAAATGGGTTGGATACATTTTGTGGTCCCCAAATTATCTGTCTCTGCAATATTGTGTCTCTCAATCGGAGCACTCTGTGTGCGTGCTTTGAAGGTGACACGAGAAGCCAGACTTCATTTACTCCAATGGAAAGCTTGTTTAAACTTTCAGAATCACTCCTTACCCCTTATATAGTAAACTATTTACATTTAATCATACATAACATAATGAATGTGTGAAGAATTTACCAATTTCAGCAGCTTTAGTGTTGTTATAGTGTAAGGGCCAGGATGCTTCAGACCCTCAAGAGCATTTGAGAAAATTTTATGAGAAGCTAAAGTGCAAATGATGTTATCTAATTTTGTTGATCTATATTGACAGAATACATATCTTCCAAATGCTAAATTTGTCAGTGTTTTGGAAAACAATAGTTTATAGATAACCTTAAGACTAACATAAACATATGACAAAGTTTTTATGCACACCAAGACTATTAATTTGAATAAAATACAATAGAAAATGTAATATTATCACAATTTAAAATACTGTTTATGTTCCAATTTTAAATGTAATTTATTCCTAAAGCTGAATTTTCAGCAGCCATTATGGCAGCTTTAAGTGTCAGTTAATCCTTCAGAAATCATTCTAATATGCTGATTTGGTATATACATCACATTATTAGTGCAAACAGACCAGGGTGATCTCGAAAGTGTGGATGTTATCCCCAACATTGAAACCAAAAAACATTATGTATACTTATGTTTTTGTTCCAGGTTATATGGATGGGTGGGCAGAGCGGCTTTCCTCAGGGGCTGGTTCAGGGCAAGGGGGCAGAGACGATTCTGAGGGTGGTCCTGATAGGCTACTGAACAGCCAGGTGGAGCAGCAGATTATTCTAGCCGTATGGCAACTTAGGGAGGACATGCAGAGTGTCATGGAACGACTAGAGGTGGTTGAAGGTCTTGCAACTGCAAATGTAAGAAAGCTGAATAAAAGCTAAATTGTTATTTGTATACTGAGCAGTACAAATAAAATAGACAAAACTCTGTATGGTTTCAGTAAACAAATATTAATTAAAATATAAAATTAATAAATGTAAAAAAAAAAAAAAATAGAAAAGTTTTAAGAATCGAAGGAATAGCATAAGTATAAACAATCTGATTGCCAGAAAGTTTAGCCATAGATGTTATTATGGCATGTCATAAATGTTATGCAACTTTTAATGTCATTATTACTTTTTTGCAAAATATTTTCTTCATCACTATTTATTTTTTATTAATTCCACCACTTGTGATTTTGATGAGCAAATAAAAATTCACGTCTTTATTTTATTTTATCTTTATATTTGTTTTAAGGCTCAAAGTTCACACCGGAGATCCTATTTACAAATGACAGCTGTAGAGACTGAGGTAAAACATGTTGCATTCTTTGTATGACTCAGTTCCTGCTTGTCACTGCTTTTCAATCATATGGTGTGTATTTTGATCAAATATGTATGTAAAAGAGAATTATTTAATATTTAAATTTCTGTTTTACAGGAGAAATGGTGGCCATTTGACATCTCTAGACGTACATTGCTGCTGTTGTTAGTGTGGCCTTTTGTGACTCAGGCACTGTTGTTTCTGCTGAGACGGAGGAAAAGAAAAGATTAATATGTGCTTATGAATTTACTGTACTGAGTTCAAATGAAAGTAAATGTCATAATGATAACTAATTAATTGTGAACTAGCGTTTGCTGCTTCAAGTGTAGCACTTTGTTATCATGATGTGAAGAGAGTAAATGTTCTAATCTCATATCTCATAAATCTGATTTTTTAATCTTTTATGAACAAGATGAATGCAGTTCTCGGAGACATCCTGGAGTTAACTGTTTAATTTTATGTCAATGATGCATTACACATAATTCTGGTTAAATGTAGGTGTGTGCATAGACTTTGTCAGTAATGTATGAGAAACATACTATGAGATACATACTATCATATTTTGAAAATTAGTCATGTTTAGTATATCTGTGCTGATGGTTGAAACCTTGATTGGTTGATCTTGTAAATGCTATCTTGCACCACAACAAAGGATTACAGTCCAGCTGATCTTACTTGCAGGATGCCAAGCACTATGTATAACTGACAAATTATTTTTTTTTTTAAATCTAAAAGGGGGGGGGGGGGGGTGGCTGCAGGGGCCTTCAAGTGGCAACCAAGAACCAGCAACACCATATTCTGACTGTGATGTTTGATAATGAGAGAATACACAAATAAACTAAACCGTTGCATATATATATATATATATATATATATATATATATATATATATATATATATATATATATATATATATATATATATATAATGGTCATGTACTTGTTACTTCCATTAAACGTCCAACTTTAAAGCATTTGTTCACAGACAGAAAGTATATTTCATGGGTTCTTAACGTTGTGCAGCTGCAACTCAGAATGAGTTTGAATGGTTGGTAGATTCCTTTAGTAATATCTAGGGGAGTAAATTAAACTAAATCCACCTTTTCAGGAACTACTATTCGTTTAGGTGCGTTCATCTAGGAAAAACTCATGTAGTTACAGCCCCATCGACAACAGTGGAATTAAACCAAGTAGCCTATCGTGACTCTTCGATTCTTTCTGTGATTGTTGTCCACAACAATACAATCGAGACATCACCAGTTTTTTCTGGCCCTTCAAAGTCTGTTTAGCAAATGCCTTCAGTAGCCTATGTAATTATATGACCAGACCATCTTTTTTTTTTTTTCTTTTTTTTTTTTTAAGCACGTACATGTTTGGAATTGTGATTTTTCGACAAAATGGTCTACAAATTCTAAAAGCTTAATGCGGAAAACAATGATATCGAACAGGCCATGTGTATTGTTTTGTTTTGTTTCGCACTGGTTCGTTAAACAGATACGAGGGAGCAAGCTAACTTCCCTAGCACGAATTTCTGGGCCAGTCAAGAAACGGGTTTAATTTTTTCCTAAGCATTTATATTTAAAAATAAGAAAAGACATGTATTGCTGTCTTCTAAAACAACTACTAATAGCATAAAGGCGAAAATCTAATCATCTCTCCAATACAAGAAAGCTTTGCCAGCTAAGTTAGCTTGTCACCAAATTCATCTGTTATAAAATATCTAACGGAGGCTACAGGGAATGCCGAGTATTTAAATATCTTTATGTGAAATGCAGGTAAAATGGTTTAACGTTATACAGCTAGTCTCCGTTTTAACCAGTTTGATTGTGATACTTTATTCGTGTTAATCTATCTTGCTAGCTAGCTAGCGAACAATCAGGTTACTAAATCGCTTCTTCGTTTCATCGTTGGAGCTCAATGCAAGAAACAACCCAAGGACGGTTTTTTGTTTGTTTTTACTGTATATTGCGAAATTTTAACAAGGGAAAATACTTAAATCGTTATAACCCCCAAGTTTGTAATCATCTTGGATACATGGGTTACGATTTAATTTCAAATGAGAACATACTGCTTGAAATAGGAACTATTTTTTGCTTAAGGGGTGATCAATCCTCAAAAGCGCTGAGGGTGTGTATTTAATTGTTAGGGTGGAGACGCAAAATAACAAAACGCGATATTGTATACTACAACGTGTGCCCTGTAAATACAATGTATTATTAACATAATTTGTAGAGTTATTTATTTGTAAATAAGGTGAACGTTCAATGCATCGTAGAATGGGGCGGATGTTTCTACCCGCTTCGGACGTTCTTGGTAGAGTCCACTAGAACGACCGGGACAGCTTTCTTTTTGAATGACAATGAAAGCTACCAATCAGAATGCTTCGATTGTACAGTGAAGGCACAAAAAACTTTTTAACCAGTGAAAATTGCGAGTGGGCGTAGCCCGCTCAGGATCGCAAACAATTGTTGGATTGTGGGTAATGGAGGTTTTATGGCAGAGATTGTTGCGTGCAAATGACTAGCGGGACTTCAAGTCCCACAAAGCAGGAAAAAAGGAGGACTGGCCGCATGCGCCTTTACGTTGGGGAGTTAATAAATTCACAAGCCCCACTCTTCTCCGTATCAGAAGCGAATTGGAGTTTGCGCTGGAGGGAGATGTTTTTGTACCCGTCAAGAAACTAAGTCAGTAGAGGGAACGGAAAGAGTTCACTTTAACAGTCCTAGCATAATAACTCAAACACGAGATTGGAGTTGAACGGTGAGTTAACTCAAATTGAACTTATACGAGTATGTTGATGCTGTTTATGTTAAAATGTTCGTTCACTTTTATAAAAAGCATTTCCTTTTTTCCCCCTGTGTTTTTGTGAATTGTTTTAAATGACAGCGTTTATGAGCCTGATTTATATTTATTTCTCAGTTTGGAAGGGTTTCACTAATCTCACTGATCACAAACTTGTATCTCCTTCAGGTGGGAGTGTACAGTTATGGAGCTTATTAAAGAAGAAGCTGCACCGGAGGATGACAGCAGAGGGCGGCAGAGGGATGGTCTGACAAGTGTCGTCTCCTCAAAACAAATGCAAAGAACCCAGTTAGAGATCTGTCCGGGTTTGGTGTCTGGAGATGCACATCTTATGTGCCGCGGCCGGGATAGAAGCGACCCGGAGCCCAAGGCTGGCGACGCAGCAAGTGATGACGGGTTTACTGGGGACAAATCAAATAATAAGAGAGAATCTGGTTGCACTAGAGTAAACAACGAGGGGCTGTCAGATGGCCGCCAGGGCAAAAAGAAACACCGGCGGCGACCCTCCAAGAAGAAGCGCCGCTGGAAGCCTTACTTCAAATTAACCTGGGAGGAGAAGAAAGAGCTAGATGAACGCGAGACCGCCCGTGCGTCACGGGTGCGCGCTGAAATGTTCGCCAAAGGTCTGCCCGTTGCCCCATATAACACCACCCAGTTTCTGATGGAGGAACACGACCGCGAAGAACCTGACCTCAACACGGAGCTGGGAGGCAGAAAATCCACGGCGATCCGCTCCGATGACACGGCCAGCGAAGATGAGAATTTTGAGGTCGAAGATGAGGAGGAGGAGGAGGGAGCCGTTGGCGGTGGCGGAGGCAGCGACGGTATGGGCAGACCCGGCCACGCAGGCGGAGAGTTTTTGCAGAGAGACTTTTCTGAGACATATGAACGGTACCACGTCGAGACTCTCCAAAATATGTCTAAGCAAGAACTGGTCAGGGAATACCTGGAGCTGGAGAAGTGCATGTCACGGTTAGAGGAGGAGAACAACTGGCTTCGCCACGGCCGGAGAAATCCCGAGTCCCCGGTTGACGCCACCAGCGCTCAGCGCTTGCGGGAACTAGAGATTGAGGTTGAGAGACTGAGAGCCGAGAATAACGAGTTATTACTCAAAACCCCCCAAAGTAAAGGTCCTGGACTCAACCAGACGTGCTGAATTAATGTTTTATTTTTGTTGTACACGTCAAATTGTTGCTCTGTCTTACTGTAAACAGCATCTCTGTGGTAGCTAAAACCATCTCAGCCTTTGCCATCTGAAGTCAATGTTTTCCCGACAGAAATTTTTTATTAAATATTTCGTGCGGTCCCACATATTTGGTCAGTCCAAAATAATATACGTGATTTGTACTGTTAAACGGACAAAACGAATAGCCTACAATGTTATGTAAAATATAAAAAAAAAAAAACGGTGAGAAACTACTCTTAAGGTTGGGCGAGTCTTTGTCATAACATCACAAATGACATCTCATATAATTTCAGTTTTGTTAATTTACCATGATCATTGAATATTTAAAATTGTATTTTATTTAGAAACAACAAACATGCAGCGCTTCTGATTCATATTTGATGGCGCGTATGCTTCAGTGTGTTTATGCATGACAATGCATGTTTTACCCAAATATATCGTCTATTAAATTTTAGATTTTAGTTCAAATTTTATTCATCTTATGTTGCAGGTTCTATTCTCTGTCAGTCTTTACATGATAAAAATGCAAAACTTGGATTTATGAGTCATTTAAATTTTTTCAAGCAACCAGGTATTAATTTTCAATTGTACTTGCAAAAATTTTGCATATAGAACTAAAATAACTCATATATTTAAAATTTAAATATCTAATAATAAATGAATGAAAGTGTGATGCATAAGCCTGGAAATTATATCTACTAAATTATTAATTTTGTCAGAAAGGTAGGAATTTTTTTAAGGAATATAAAATTCAGATTGAAAAGTAAGTCAATATGACCATGAGATTCAGAAGGACAAAATATTTTGAAAGCAAATATGAAATGCAGTTGTGTTGCAGCCCCTTCAGGACTTGGATGCCTGTGTTAATATGAATTTTCTAGTACACTTTCTCACTCCGCTCTAAGATATATCACTGGCTTTGTGACTTTACAGAAAGTCTTTAGTCAGAAGTTGTGATAAGGTATTTTATCAAAGCAGTTTGATCCGGTGTTTATATATATATGTATATATATATATGTGTGTGTGTTTAAACTTATCTCAGTGTAAAACTCAGTCTTGAGTAATTGTAATATCACTATAGAGATATTCCAACTTACAGAGGCTAGCATCTCATATATACTGATAAACTCAAATTCTTGAAATGTTGTATAGGCCTTGCAGTTTTTCAGCGCACGCACGCCACAGAAATAACATTCTTTATACAAAGTACAAAGGTAAACCAGTATACAGTCTGTTGCACTATAAAAAATAAACAATTCAAAACAAATATATATTCAATCACATTTATTTAGAGGTTAACTTATCAAGGATTTATGTTCGTTACAGTCACCAAAATGCTTTATGTACATGCAAAGTGAGAGTAACCACAAACATGAAATTTGGTATACATTAAATTGGGATTATATCACAAGGGGATATAAAGTTTACAAACATGCTTTCTGGTCACAGAACTCTGCAAAGGTGTATCAAAGCTGTTATGAAGCGAAATATATTGAATAGGCAGTAGAGGGAAGAGCACAGTGAGTTGGTATTCAAGGACAACTGCTATTTAATCTTTTGTTGTGACAGCAGTGTGCAGCACTGCCACTAATGCAGCTTTTATTGCAATGGAGAATTGTTAAAGGGCAGGTGTTGGTTTATGTTATCGAGGGAGAACAGCAGACCTCACTTTTTTTAAAGATCTAATTTGGAGGCAGTCTAATACCTTATTTATAGATATGTATCGGTACTATAGATGTCTCCTTACACAGCTTTCTCTAATACTTGATTTTGATAGGTCAATTGCATCATTGAAGGGGAAGGAAAAAAAGTTGTTTATAAACCGTCCTAAATTTGTTCTAAACTAATTTCTCAAAAGTGCATAAGCGCAATTTAGAGAAGCCAAAAGTGTGCACAAAAACATGCATACACCTCTCTAAAGTGCATAAGCGCAATTTAGAGAAGCCAAAAGTGTGCACAAAAACATGCATACACCTCTCTTCCAGATGTCAAATTTATACATTTGCAAATTATCTCAGAGTATATTTCAGAGTAATGGGGTATGGACTTTGAATGTGTAAGTTTTTTTTAAAATGTAGACCATTTTAAGCAGTTGTGTTCAAAGGAATTTAATTAAATTCACACTGGTAATATTCAAAAACAGTTTCACAATTTAAAAAATAATAAAGATATATAATATATAAGCTTTTTAAAATTTATAATTAAAACAACAGGATAAAAACAAGTAGAATAAGTAACCAATCAAATGAAATCAGTATTGATTGTACTACAGAGGTGAAGAACACAAAAATGGCTTTAAAGTGCATTTAAATTCATAAATTCTTGTTGAGGTTAATGTTTTAAATATAAAATTTTGAATATAAAAATATTAAATTAACAGAAGATATACTTTTTTCAAATGAAAGTAAAACTGCCACTAGGTGGTGGCAAATAACTTAGTTTATGACGATGATTTGAATAGAAAGTTACTGTCTTTAGGAATGGGTAATTGAATCAGATTAGTTTAAAGGCACAATCATTCATTAAAGAAACAATGCTGTTTGCTTGGAGATTGCGCAGAGAAATCCACACAGCAGCCGGAGTCATTGTCCGGTAACAGCCCTACTGAGTGCCAGAGGCTCGTCGACAGGCTATTGAAGAGGAAATTCAACAAATGCTGAAGTTAAGGGTAATTGAGCTATTGAACAGCCCTTGGTCCAGCCCTGTTGTCATGGTCCCCAAGCCAGATGGCACACTCTGCTTCTGCAATGACTTCCACCCCCTGAACGAAGTCTCGGCGTTCGACGGCTACACTATGCCTCAGGTGGATGAACTCCTTGACTGCTTAGGAAGGGCCCGCTATATCTCCACCCTGGACCTCACTAAAGGATACTGGCAAGTCCCCCTGTCCGAGGCAGCCAATCCCAAAACCGCCTTCAGTACCCCCGGTGGGCACTGGCAGTACCGGACCCTCCCTTTTGGCCTACATGGGCTCCAGCCAAGTTCCAGCGCAAAATGGACATTTTGCTGCGTCCTCACCAGGCCTACGCTGTGGCATACCTGGACGACGTCGTCATCCACTCCGAGCGCTGGGAAGACTACCTGGACCAGCTACGGAGGGCGTTGATGGAGCTACGTAGGGCTGGGCTCACTGCCAACCCCCAGAATTGTCACGGGCCTGACCGAGGAACTACCTGGGCTTCCAAGTCAGAAGGGGCCTCATCCGACCCCAAGAGAAGAAGGTCGAGGCGATACGGTCTGCACCGAAGCCCGTTAAATTTGCATCGCCCGCCACAAGCTCTTTGTCTGCAACACGACAAGAGGCCATAACGGATAAATAAATTTTGTTCATTTGTAAGGACATGAGACCGATCAGTATCGCGGATGGGACAGGCTTCGGGGAGTTCTGTCGAGCAATGGGTCCGAGGTTTGATTATTTATCGTTTCAAGTAAAGGAAAAGTTCCATGTTTACCACAGCACAGCTCACTCGGAGCATTCAATGTCAGTTCTATATGCTCTAAAACTTAAATTAATATTAATAATATTTGTTTCAATTACTGAATGAAGCCTGCTATATTTGAGACAACAGTCGCGACTTTAAATTGCTTGCACAAAACTCTTGATCAGCACTCAATTTGTTTTCTCATTTAAACCGTTATGTGCAGAGAACGTGAGGGTGAGAGAGCGTGAGGTCTGCAGTCTTGGCCGTTAGTTGATTTCCTTGTTTTTGTGTAGGTAGTACGTTGTAATATATGTTTAAACTTAAATAGACCACTTATACAAGTAGTTATGTCTCTTTGTATTATTTTGTCCTGTTATTGACGTAATGTGTGTCATTGACAACATTCAAACAGATGTTCGAATAGTTTGAATATTAGTGTTTTATTTAGAGGGAATATTCGAACGTCATTTTTGAGCAATTTTGACAGCCCTAGTGGGGCAGGTACCGTTTTCATTGCATGCCTTTTGGCATAAAGTCAGCGAGCGAGGTATTTCAGAGCTTGAACTCAGAAAGCTTTGGGGACATTGAAGGTGTTTTCATGGTGGCTGATGACATGATCATAGCGGCATCCACCAAAGCGGAGCATGTCATCCTAGAGAAAGTGATGAACAGAGCATTGAGTCTGAATGTAAAATTCAACAAAGACAAGTTGCAGTATATGGTCAATGAGGTGACTTACCTAGGCCACGTAATCGCCGCTGAGGGAGTGAAACCTGATGAGTCCAAGGTCTCAGCAATATTGCAATTTCCCCCTCCCACTGACAGAAAAGCCCTTCAACGTCTGCTAGGTATGACACGCTACCTGTCGCAATACATTCCCAACGAAGCCACCCTCACTGCACCACTCGGGCTGCTGCTAAGGAAAGACATAGACTGGCAATGGCATCCTGAACAGCAGTTAGCACTTGAAAAACTCAGAACAGCCATAGCAACTGCACTTGTCCTTGGACATTTGAAAGTGAAAGTGGAAAAAAAAGTGAAAAAACCCAAAGGAGCCGATAGAAGTGCAGGCAGATTCCTCAAAAGACGGCTTGGGGGCCTCTCTAAGGCAGAAACAGCAACCAATTGCATATGCTTCGAGAGCGCTATCTGCCGCTGAAAAGAACTATGCCCAGATAGAAAAGAGCTACTGGCCATTGTGTTCGCTGTGAGAAAGTTCCACCAGCATGTTTATGGTGTACCCATTAGTTCAGTCAGATCACAAACCACTTGAGGCGATATTCTCCAAACCCATAGGCACAGCACCAGCGCACCTTCAAAGAATGATGCTCCAGCTACAAAGGTATGACATCCACATTGTTTACACTTCAGGCAACCAGATGCATATCACTGACACGCTGTCCAGAGCATACATCCGGTCTGATGCAACGGAGAGTCTAGACCTGAGTGAAGAGAAAAATCATCTATGCACTGAATGGAGAATCACCTTGTGGTAACATCATGCATATGATCAAACAAGCCACACAGTCAGATCCTGAGCTTCAACCGATACAGCAGCTACATGAGCAAGAATGGCCGGACAGAAAGAAAAATGTCCCACTGGCTGCTCAAGCTTACTGGCCAGTCAGACACACTATTAGCATAGATGATGAGCAACTCATGAATGATGATCGCATCATTGTACCTTGTGCACTGCAACCAGAAGTGCTAAAACGACTTCATGCTGCACATCAGGGTATACAGCGGTCTCTAGCACACACCAGATCACGCTTCTACTGGCCAGGACTCACTGAAGCCGTACATCAGATGGTGGAAGTCTTTAGTTTCTGTCAAGAGAGTCGTCCTGAAAATCAAAAGGAGCCACTTATCTCACATCCAGTTCCAACGGGACCCTGGCAGAAAATAGAAATGACATTTTTGACTTACAAGGATGTATATTTCTTCTGATTGTGGACTATTTCTCTAAATATCCTGAAGTCCTAAAGCTGTCAGACAAAGCGTCATCCTCACTGATAGCACATTTCAAAACAGTGTTTGCAAGACATGGTGTGCCTGAGACCCTTATTGCAGATCATGTACCCTTTGCCAGTGCTGAAATGGCTTGATTTGCTCTTGACTGGGGTTTCAACATCACACACTCCAACCCAAATTTCCCTCAATCCAATGGCATGGCAGAGAGAGCCGTAAAGACTGTCAAATTGATGCCGAAAACTGCTGCTCAGTCTGGCACTGACCCTCACCTAGCTTTATTGACTCTGCAACACTCCTGTCACTGGTCCCAAATACTCCCCAGCCCAGATCCTTATGGGCAGAGTCTTGCGTTCCACTTTACCGCCAGCAAAGCTGTTCTGCAACCTTCTATACCTACAGACATCCAGGAAGCGCTGCAGCATCTTCAATCACAGCTAAAAAAAAAGGTACGATAGAACAGCAGCCCCACTTCCAGCCTCCAAGGGGGGACAGAGAGTATATATGAAAATCAGAAATGTATGGAAACCTGCCACAGTTGTCAGTATCAGAGAAGAGCCCCGCTCATATGACATTGTCACATCATCAGGCACAATTTACCGCAAGAACAGAAGTCACCTCAGGCCTGACAGGTCAATCAAAGATGACTCACAACCTGACTGTTCCATGGATACTGACAATGACTTGAGCAACGACACTGTTCCAAGTCTGGCTCCAATTGAGTCCCCTCAAGATGTGAAAAGGAGTGTGCAATGTCCGGAATACACGAGAGCTGGACGTATCGTCAGACAACCGGCACGGTTTAAGGATTATGTGCTCACTTAAGTATGCTAGATTAGTGTTACTATTGCTTGTTCATAGCAAATGTTTATTTTATAAACATTAGCATACTTTCCTTGCTTTATGTCTGATTAATATTTTGTTTATAGCTTAAGAAGGGGGATGTAGTATATGCACTGAGTGGTTCTGTCCAGTACGCCCCCATACAGTTTGTGTAGTTGGTATGACCCACTGTTGTATGGCTGGTAACCAACGTTGTGAATAGTGCGTGAACAAACTGACTAGAAAAGATGTTCAGTGTGATAACTCCTGTGTGTACTTGTCTTAATGCCAATTAAGGCTTAACAGAGACCACAAAATTACCTACTTAACGCCCTGTCTTTCGTCTCTTGTTTGTCTGATCGTTGTTTGAGGTCCTCCGTGCTTAATGTCTGTGTCTCCTCTGCTCAAGCGTTCATCCTTGTGTCTTCATTCCTGTTTGTCATTCTGTGGATTCATCATCATCTCTCACCAATGCTCTCAACTCACCAACTCACTGATCCGTGCTGCCATCGAGGTCCCTGCGTCACTCACCATCTTTGTTATAATAAATACCTGTTTACTTGCAACTGCTTCCTGTCCCTATCTCCTGTGACACTTAGTTCATATTACAAAAATAGGCATATTTGGTCTAAATGATTGATACTGTAACGACAGATAAAAGAGGAGGAAGCAATTGCAGGCAATCAGATGTTGTTTATTGATAAGGAGTGTCCAGAGTGTTGGCAATGGCAAGGAAGGTCTACGGTGGCGTGCGAAGAGCGGGATGGTGAAGTCAGCGGTGCAGGTGAAGGTGGTCAATGGTTAGAACCAGGAACAGACCGGAACACTGACACGCGGACGACAACACGAATCCAACCAGCACACAAACACGGAAGACGGTAATCCAGCTAGTACGTGGAGACATAAGAGAGGATCTGACAACAGAGAGAGAGCGAGGTGAGTATAAGTAGCAGAGGTATGATGACGATCAGCTGGAGCGAGACAATCAACACCCAGGTGATGACAATCAACTAAACGAACACATGGAGACAACGTAAGTACAAAAACAATAACAAAACATGACACGGAGGAAACACTGGATTTCCTACCGTGACAGTACCCTCTCCCCTAGGACGTCACCTGACGTTCCCAGCCTGCTTTACCTGTAGATTGTAATCATCTATAAGGTGGTGATCCAATATGTCCCGAGCAGGAACCCAACTCCTCTCCTCCGGACCGTAACCTTCCCAATCCACCAAGTACTGAAAACCGCGTCCCCTCCGTCTAGAGTCCAGAATACGATTAACCAAATAGGTGGTTTCCCCATTAACGAGACGAGGCGGGGGGGGAACCGGAGCAGGCGGATTAAGACGGGAAGAAATCACCGATTTAATTTTGGAGACGTGGAACACGGGATGAATCCTCCTGTACGCCGGAGGAAGGCTAAGACGCACGGTAACCGGATTAATAATCTTGGTAATAGAAAACGGGCCAATAAATTTGGGAGCAAGTTTGTTAGAAACGGACCGCATAGGAATGTTCTGGGTAGAAAGCCACACTCTTTGACCGACGACGTAACGGGGAGGCTTCGACCGGTGGCGATCGGCCTTAGCCTTGGTGCGCGACCTAGCCTGGAGCAGAGCTCTGCGAGCTCTGGTCCAGGTGCGGTGACACCTCTGGACTAATGCGTGTGCGGAGGGGACCGAAACCTCGGATTCCGTACTAACAAAATTAGGTGGTTGGTACCCTAAACTACACTTAAATGGAGACATGCCCGTAGATGACACTGGCAAAGAATTGTGTGCGTACTCCACAACTGAGAGTTGCTGACACCAGGACGAAGGATTATTGGAAACCAAACATCGCAAAACCCTCTCGACATCCTGATTGGCTCGTTCGGTTTGACCATTGCTCTGGGGATGGAACCCGGAAGAAAGACTAACAGTCGCTCCTAACAATTTACAAAACTCTCGCCAAAATTTGGACACAAATTGGGGACCCCTGTCAGAAACCACGTCTGTCGGAAGGCCATGTATACGGAAGACGTGGTCAATGACAGCTACCGCTGTTTCCTTGGCTGAAGGTAATTTGGGCAAGGGAATAAAATGAGTCGCCTTCGAGAACCGGTCCACTACGGTTAAAATCACCGTATTGCCTTTAGAGGGCGGGAGGGCGGTGATAAAATCTAGCGAAATGTGGGACCAGGGTCTTGAAGGGACAGACAGCGGTAAGAGTAACCCATCTGGAGGTCGATTGGAAGTCTTACCAATAGCGCAAACTGAACAAGCCAAGACGAAATCGTGGACGTCACGAGCCATACCAGGCCACCAAAATCGTTGCTTGACCAGAAATCTAGTTCTACTAACCCCTGGGTGACAAGCAACACTGGAACAATGACCCCACTGGAGAACGTCTGACCGTAACCTCTCCGGTACAAACAATCGGTTCGGTGGGCAACGAGCCGGGGGCGTTACCCCTTCTAAGGCGGTCAACACCTTCGATTCGACCTCCCATCTGAGCGCGGAGATAATGATGGTCCCCGGTAAAATGGGCTCGGGAGTAGCAGTACGATCGGAACGCTCAAAAAGACGGGATAAAGCATCGGGTTTGATGTTTTTGGAACCCGGCCGGTAAGAAAGTGTAAAATCGAAACGACCGAAAAACAATGCCCACCGAGCCTGCCTGGAGTTAAGTCTTTTGGCGGTTCTAATGTATTCGAGATTCTTATGGTCCGTCCATACAATGAAAGGTACACCCGACCCTTCAAGCCAGTGACGCCATTCTTCCAGTGCAAGTTTGACTGCCAACAACTCTCGATTGCCAATGTCATAATTAACTTCTGCAGGAGATAAACGGTGAGAATAATACGCGCACGGATGCACCTTTCCGTCTGAGGATGCGCGTTGGGATAACACTGCTCCTACCCCCACCTCTGACGCGTCGACCTCCACTATGAATTGACGTGAGCGATCAGGGGTGACGAGAATGGGAGCTGAAACAAAGCAGCCTTTCAGTTTGGCAAACGCAGCCTCAGCTGCGTCTGACCACCTGAACGTCAAACTAGGGGAGGTCAAGGCGGTCAGAGGAGCGGCTAGTTGGCTGAAATTGCGAATGAAACGCCGGTAAAAATTGGCGAACCCCAGAAATCTCTGCAGGGCCTTGCGAGACTCTGGGGATGGCCAATTTACCACAGCCTTAACCTTCTCAGGATCCATGCGAACACCCTCAGTCGAAATGATGTGTCCTAGAAAAGAAACAGACTGTGCATGAAAAACGCATTTCTCCGCCTTGACAAACAATCCATTCTCTAGCAACCGCAGAAGCACTCGTCGTACGTGTTGCACGTGTTCCTGGAGAGACGAAGAAAAGATCAATATGTCATCCAGGTAAACATATATGAACAGATCGACCATGTCTCGCAACACGTCATTAACGAGTGCTTGAAAGACTGCCGGCGAGTTGGTTAGCCCGAACGGCATAACGCAGTACTCAAAATGGCCTCTAGGGGTGTTAAAGGCAGTCTTCCACTCATCCCCCTCCCTGATGCGGACCAAATGATAAGCATTACGTAAGTCCAATTTAGTGAAAACGGACGCTCCCTGCAACCTCTCAAAAGCTGAAGACATAAGCGGCAAAGGATAGGTATTCTTTACCGTTATGTTGTTCAGCCCTCGGTAGTCAATGCAAGGTCGCAAGGATCCGTCCTTCTTTCCCACAAAAAAGAACCCCGCCCCCGCTGGAGAAGAGGAAGGGCGGATAAACCCCGTTGCTAGAGAACTGGATATATATTTCTCCATGGCCGCCGTCTCTGGAACAGACAAAGAATATAACTTGCCCTTAGGCGGAGAAGTACCTGGCAATAACTCTATCGCACAGTCATAGGGACGATGAGGAGGAAGAGAATCAGCACGAGACTTACTGAACACCTCCTTCAGGTCGTGGTACTCCGCGGGCACGCTAGCCAAATCCACTGCTTCCCCCTGAAACACAGACTCAGAAACATTAACACCAGCAGACAAAAGACAAGACAAATGACATTCCTCGCTCCAGCTAACCACAGATCCAAGGCGCCAATTGATGCTGGGGTTGTGTTTCTGAAGCCAGGTGTGACCGAGAACGATGGGGGATGAAGGTGAGTCCGTAATGTAGAATGATATCTCCTCAGTATGATTGCCAGATGTGGTGAGGGAAACAGGTAAGGTGGTCTGAGTGATGACTGGTAGTCTGTGTCCATTGAGAGCAAAGGGTGCAATGGGGTGTTTGAGGGAGGTGAGAGGAATGTTAAGCTTACTAGCGAACTGGAAGTCCATGAAATTACCCTCTGCCCCAGAATCCAACAAGGCGTGATGCTCGAGTGCGTGGGTGGACCACCGTAGACTCACCGGAAGGAGTGTCGATGTAGATGAGGTCTTTCTGGCAGAGATCCCACCCGATAGTAGCCTCCGTTTTACTATCGGGCTTGGTCTTTTACCGGACAACGCTGGATGTGATGTTCTTGACTGCCGCAGTATAAACATAGTCCCAGGGATCTCCGCCTGATCCTCTCCTCCCGGGAGAGCCGAGCTCGCCCCACCTGCATGGGTTCAAGATCTCCCGGTGGGCTGACCGCAACATCTGAGCGCTGATGCTGAGCCTCCGGTCTGTTCGCGAGAACTGCTCTCCCCCTCCGTCTGGTGGCTTGATCGAGTCGATTCTCCACTCTGATGGTTAGGTCAATCAGACTGTTGAGAGAAGTGGGGAGTTCGACGGCGCGGATCTCCTGTTGGATGCGGTCAGCCAACCCATGCAGGAAGTGATCCCACTGCGCCTCCTCGTTCCACTTACACTCCGCCGCCAGGGTGCGGAACTCAATCGAATAATCAGAAACGGACCTTTCCCCCTGACGTAGGTCCGTGAGAAGCCAAGCCGCTTCCCTCCCGGCGGCGGAGCGGTCGAAGACCCGTCTCATCTCTTCCGAAAGTGCGTGGAACGAGGCACAGCAGCTGTCTTGGTTCTCCCACACCGCCGTCCCCCAGAGGGCAGCCCTTCCCGTAAGTAGAGATAAGACGAATGCCACCTTCATTTCCTCGGTGTAGAACGTGCGGGGCTGCAGGGCGAAGTGCAGAGAACAATGAGACAGAAAAGATCGACAGAACTCTGGCTCACCCGCATATTTCTCCGGGATGGGGAGGCGTGGATCGGGCTGGGAAATCCCCCCGGAGACGATCGGCGGTGTGGGTGGCGTGGGAGGCGCAGCGGGTGACGATTGTTGTTGTTGTTGCGTCTGGAGAACGAGCTCGGACACCTTCGTCACCATTGCTTGGAAGGCTCGACCCATCTCATCTATCGCCTTGTCTTGGCGATCCATACGACCCACAGCTCGTTGCAGAAATTCTTCGAGATGAGATGGGGAGCGATCGCCTGCTGCTTCCATGATGGTCAGATCCTACTGTAACGACAGATAAAAGAGGAGGAAGCAATTGCAGGCAATCAGATGTTGTTTATTGATAAGGAGTGTCCAGAGTGTTGGCAATGGCAAGGAAGGTCTACGGTGGCGTGCGAAGAGCGGGATGGTGAAGTCAGCGGTGCAGGTGAAGGTGGTCAATGGTTAGAACCAGGAACAGACCGGAACACTGACACGCGGACGACAACACGAATCCAACCAGCACACAAACACGGAAGACGGTAATCCAGCTAGTACGTGGAGACATAAGAGAGGATCTGACAACAGAGAGAGAGCGAGGTGAGTATAAGTAGCAGAGGTATGATGACGATCAGCTGGAGCGAGACAATCAACACCCAGGTGATGACAATCAACTAAACGAACACATGGAGACAACGTAAGTACAAAAACAATAACAAAACATGACACGGAGGAAACACTGGATTTCCTACCGTGACAGATACAAGAAGCTATTATTATTAATAATAATAAAAAAGCATTTTTTTTAGAGTATGCTAGGCTGACTAATCATAGCAAGAGCCAATCATAACCTTCAAAATTAAATAATAGAACATTTCTTAGTATAGATTAAAAAATTTTCTCGTAATTTCTCTGTGCTGTTACATATTTATTTTCTAACATGGAGCAACTGTAACCCAATTATTAAAGTATTTTTCATTAAAGTATTCATATTCAATTCAAATAAATTAATGAATGTTTTGTTTTCTTGTAAATAAAAGGTACAAAGACAGATATTTTTCTGACGCAGTCAAGCCCCAGATACGTGGGCTGCTTTCTGATGTCCTGGCCACTGGATTGGAACAGCAGGATGGTGAGACGAGTTTGGTTGCAAGCGGGTCCGGACCCCCCAGAGAAAGTACCACGAACCGGCTCCTTGCATGCTATGTATGCTGAGTTTTTGGGTGGAGATCAGGAATGTGGTGGCAGTGACATCAGCAGCTCAGCATCATTGCAATTGAATCTCTACCTGTCAGAGCCAGTTATCCCTCAAAGAGGACAGCCACTTGTTTACTGGCAGAACAATAAAAGCCACTTTCCCACTCTCGCACAAGCAGTGCGCACCTACCTCTGTGAACGGTGTTGATAGCGAACGACTTTTTAGCACAGCAGGGAATATTATTGATGAGAAGAGGAACAAGCTGTCAGCCATAAATACAGAGATGCTTATATTATAAAGAAAAATCTGCCATTGATGCTTAAGAAGTAAGCTTTGGTTAATCTAATAATCTCTATCCCCCCTCTCTCTTTCTCTACCTCACTCTTCCTCTCTCTACCTCTCTAAATGCCCACAAAATCTGAATGAGTATCTCAGAAAAAAGCTGTTATAGATATACAGATCTGGAAGTTGTTAATATTTGAATTTTTTGTTGCTGTGCACTTTACTACCTTTGCTCCTTGAAAAGGTGTTTTACAATAACCAATGGCTGTGACTGACAGAAAACAATATTTTGGCTATAGCCTTTTTTTGTTGTAGTTTTAGTGTAAAGTAGCCTAAAGCTACATTTGAAGACTCAGATGCAATGTCTTATCTTACTTTATTTATATATTCTACAGGAAAGTTGTATTAGTCAAACCCTAAGTTGTTCCTAATAACCAAGTTAATAATAACCAAAGTTAATTTGCTGGACATGTGTTGCTTGCAAATAAATACACAGTTGTCAATTCATGATGCGTTGTCTTCTCTTAATTGTAATACTTAAAGCTGCGGTAGGGAACTTTTGACGCTCTAGCGGTTAATAAACAGAACTTCTTGCGTCTTGCGAAAGAACATCGTAGCCGGAACTATTTCTCTCTGTTTATGTCTATGAAGAATCACAAAGGTACTGGGTTACTCCGCCACGGTACCCCCGAAGCAATCTAAAATAGTCAGAATATAAACACTTATTATTGGTGCACCCTAGTGATTCAGGACAAGCTAAAAACACGGTTTGGAAAATGGATTCATGGTGTACTCGCTTATTATATAAATTTTTCTAAATTTTGAACACAAACAAAGTTACGGACCGCAGCTCTGATTGGTTGATTTCTTACCGGGAGCGGTCCGTAACTGCAAATGGCAATAGGACCACTGGGAGGAGCCAGAGGATCTTAATTTTTTTCACAGATTATCTGTCTCATATTCTACTGTCAGGACATAATAACAGGTTTAACAAATATGTAAAAAAATATATATTTATAAAAGTTACCTACTGCAGCTTTAATGTGCATTGTTGTCTGGCTCCGGCTCTTGCTCCAAAGCAGCACTCACACTGCTCTGCCTGTTACATATGAGGAAGGATGGCACTTACCGGGTCCAAGTTACACTGGCCTGTCACCAAACCTTCACCCCGTGATCAGATCCTGCGTTCCTCTGGGCAGGGGTACCCCTAGAACAGATCTGAACTAACAATGGGCATGCAGTCTCGGGTTTGGACGGGCCTGCAGCTGCGTTGGCATATCAATTGCCTAGAGTTGTTAGCACTACGCCTTGCCTTGAACTGTCTCTAAGGGTACTTATGAGGCAGAAACGTGTTGGTCCGAATGGACAACTCAGAGACCATTGGGTAGATCAACTGACAAGGTGGTCTGTGCTCCCATCACATGTCGCGACTCGCCCACCACCTCCTCCTTTGGAGTCAGAAGGTTCTAAGGTCACTTCATGCTGTTTACATCCTGGGTCTGCTCAACCATACAGCCGATGAGCTGTCTCAAGCAATGTTCCAGACAGAAAACTTCATCCCCAGACAGTCCAGCTGATTTGGAGACATTTTGGAGCAGCTCAGGTAGACCTGTTTGTTTTTCCACAGACCTCTCACTGTCAGTTTTCTACTCCCTGACAGAGGGAACACTCGGCACAGATGCATTGGCACACAGCTGGCTGTGGGGCCTACGCAAATATGCATTTCCCCCAGAGAGCCTTCTTGCACATACACTGTGCAAAGTCTGGGAGGATGAGGAGTAAGTCTTGCTAGTGGCACCGTATTGGCCCACTCTGCCATGGTTCCCCGAACTCGTGATCCTTGCGACAGCCCCTCCTTGGCCGATTCCTCTGTGGAAGGCTCTACTGACTCAGGGACAGGGCAACGTTTCGCACCCATGTCCAGACCTTTGAAAACTTCACCATTCGTTTAAACTTCATTTTCCCCCAGAGGAGGCAGACCCAGCCCTGACTTCGCTCTGTCCCGTCCGAGCATTAAGATGCCACATAGAATGGACACAAAGCTTCAGGACCTAAGATAAGATCTTTGTCTGTTATGAAGACCGTCAGAAGAGGAATGCTGACTCTAAGCAGATGATGGCCCACTGGACTGTGGATTCCATCACCCTGGCTTAACAGGCACAGGGTGTGCTCTGCCCATTCAGCTTGTTCACTCACTGAGCTAGGAGTATTGCATACTCCTGGGTGCTGACTCGTGGCACCTCACTAACTGAAATTTGTATGCTGGGTGACCCCCAACATGTTTGCTAGATTCTATTGCTTTCATGTAAAGCCGGTATCCTCCTGTGTTGTCACCTCAAATTGGTAGTGGCACAGAAAGTGGAACAGGTACATTTTCCCAGTGTGTCCAATCTCACTCAGTGAGGTAGTGCTTTGACAATGGTGAGTGGAACTATTTGTTCCAAGCCCCAGCCTACACCAAATAGGGGCAGTACCCATTGTGTTTTGATAGGGATCCAAATTCATCAGTCCCACTTAAAGGGAACATCTCAGTTACGAATAGACATGTTCCCTTGCCATGGTTGCTGTACCAATGCTGAGAGGCCAGGTCACCGGCTCGGTTCCTCAGTGAAAACCTGGAATGCATTACACCATCTGCCTTCTTATACTCACGCTGTGAACAGCTGCAGCTGGATGCAATAATTGCATGCCAATGTGCATTGGCTCATTTAGTTTACACTCAAAGTGGATTGGTTCGTCGAAGCTATTTCCCAATTCTTCGGTCACCGACGTGACGTCTCCATTCCCTCCTTCAGGGAACAACGGTTATGTAACTGAGATGTTACTCTAAAGAAACAAAATGTATTGGTTAATCAGCTTAATAAACAATTTAGTTGGCTATTCAGTTTCAGGTGCATGTGTTTTCTTACAATTCTGTGACTAAAAACAACATTAAAATATACTTCTAGAAACCAGTAACAGGACACAGCTCTTAAAGTTGTGATGGAATGCTGCATACATTTACATAATTCAATAGCACGTTGTCTTGATTTACATATGAGAGTAAACCAGAATTTAAATGTTCATTTAGGAATCACAAACAAGACTCACCTTTTGAAGTTGAAATAGAGGATTGTATTTATTTTAAATGAATTTATTAAAGGTTTGAATGTCAAACTCACTCAAAACAACTGCAGTATCTTTCTCTAGGGGGCAGTAATACCGGAGTATTCTGATTTACATATGACAGTAAAACTTGCATGGATATGCTCTTAGGCCCAAGTAGCAAGACACACCTTTTGAAGTTGAGATAGAAAACTGAATTTACTGAAAGTTTGAATGAAACTCAGTCAAAACAACTGCAGTATCCTGCAAGCGATTTTTGAATGTTAATAGCATGACTTCTCTGTTGACAATGAAAACTACAGCAAAATGTTCTTTACGAAATCTGTTACAAAACACAGCCTTTGAAACTGAGATAAAAGATTAGGCTATATTTATTTTAATATATAAAATATATATATATATATATATATATATATATATATATATATATATATATATATATATATATATATATATATATATATATATAATTTATTTATTTATTTATTTTTAGATGAATGTATCTACATTGTAGATTATGTTAGATTATAGGCCAAGAAAGGGGTTTTCAGGGAAGTTGGACAATAATTAAGACTCTAAAGACTCTAAAGACTAAAGATGTTTAATAGGAATAAGGGATGATTTATGAAATACCTGTACTGTATTTATAGTTAACGATGAGACATTCACAAATTGAGTTTGTAGTAAATAGAACATGAACACGAGTACAGCAGCTGATGATACTGAACAGCAACATGTCTGTTAGAGCAGTTCTCATTCTCGAGTCAAGAACCGGTTGCATCGGTTTTCGGATCAGCAATACACGGAACCGAAAATCATTTCTTTTGGACATGTCCGATTTGAGAACCGAGGAGCTGATACTGCGCATGCGTGATTCAATGTGAAACAGACTAACACACAGCGCATCTTAACCGAACTGGTTCTTCTGATGATTGATTCTGAACTAATTCTATGCTAATAGGCTTGTTTGAGATGCACCTTGCCTCGCCTGAAATGTAGGCGAGAGTAGGCGGCTGCAATAAGGGGAGGGGTCAAAAAAGACCTGTGGAGTCGGACACTTCTTGAATCTCACTGTTTTGTCACCTGCAAACGTCAACAATAGAGGAGATCACGTTTGCACTTTTTATCGCAGATGAAGTGGATGTAATCAAAATACCACTGTTTTGTCATCATGTGCATCAATCCCTTTGTTCTGCTGAACACAAATGAGGAAATTTAGAAGAATGTTTGCAAACAAGCAGGTTTCTGCCACCATTTCATGTCCATAGTATTTTTCCATACTATTCAAGTCAAAGCTGTTTTGTAGCAAACATTCTTCAGAATTTCTTACATTGTTTTAAGCCAAACCCTGACACTTCTCAGATGAAACCACACAAAGATTAGGCATAATGGCTAAACAGTCCATTTAGATATGTATGTGTGCATGTATATTTTTCATGGATTGGGCCGGGCCGGGTCGGGCTCGGGCTTGTGCTCCGTTTTGCGAGGTAAACGAGCGGTCATGTGATGTGTTTCGATTAGGGTGAGAAAGATGCGAAAATGGATGCGGAGTAGATGAAATGGAGGCCTCTGGCGTTTACGTTTTGGTTGCACCAGCAACTAAAGCAAAGTCTGAGGTGTGGAAAAGTTTTGACCATGTTTATAATGAGAATAATGAGTGAATAATGACGCACCATCAGTGAGCGCAGGGACACGCTGAAGCCATCTACAGTGGATTCAATCATTTTCCTTCACAAAAACATGTAGGCTTAGCCTAATCTCTGTAATTAAAGTTTTTTCAAATGATAACTAAATATTCATTAAGTCTTAAATGCACAATGTGGAGTATTTACGCTAATGATGGCATTTTTCTTTTATTAAATGTCAGCTGCTAGTGGCGAAGCAAATCCGGCGGAGCCTTTATCTTAATTTCATTATTGCCAAATACCCATCTTAGTTTAAAAATTGTCTTAATTTAATTGTTTTAAAAAGTCTCATTTTTATTGGTGCATTGGTCTATTTATAGGCTAAATGAGCCTATGTCTATTTAGAGTGCTGAGATGTTAAGATGTCACAGAGGACTTATTTTATTTCTTTATTCCGACTTCCTAGTGGTCTAGTCTACGTTAGTTATGAATAAATTATGTTAAAACATGTATAAATGACTCATTCTTGACAAAAGGCATAAGAGCTGTGTGTGTGTGCACATTTGAATAATGTCAGGCTGTAAACAGGTTCGGGCTTTTAAAAAGCTGTCAATCAAAATGTACTTTTCGGGCTATGGCCGAAACCTATACACTAGGCATGTTTTGTTTTTGTTTAGTTCGCATGTAAATATAAATAAATAAATGGGTAATCTAATTCTTAGAATAAAGAGAAAAATTTATCAGTTGACATTCTCAGCCAATGAGCATGAAGCTGAATACAATTGAATACAAGCTTCTCCTCCTGTTCATACGGTAATTTCTCTACTGTGTGACAGAGAGTCGCAAGTTATGACACAATTCTTGGCCTATTTTACAAAGACTGCTTCTACGGGGCCATAATTTAAAATACAAGGTAATGGAGTCTTTTATACATTTTCGTGTTTCTTTAGAAATAATTAATGGACAAATGGAGTCTTTAAACACCTCAAATGTAAAGTTATTCGCTTTCAAAATGACGCCAAAATGAATGAGAGTCAATAGAATGCTAACAGAGTCAACTGTCCATTAGCCAATGGCAGCGCCCAGGGATGCTCCAATAAAATATGAAACCCTGCCCCCCTGGTGGAGAGCAACTGCTCTCGACTGCTCAATCCAACACAGCCGCCTCACTGTCGTGAGAGTTTTTTGGCACATATCAATGACATCAGAGCAAGGAGGACATAACTCGGACACTTTTCTTCTCGCGGTGATCACCAGTGATCGGTTCTGTGCAGATTTTGCTCATCTCTTACAAGCCTAATGGTTAATGTTGTAAACTGAGGGTTTGAATAAAGGGCAATCTGACGTAACGTAAACTTATTTAATAACAAATAAATCGCAATGGATTATGTATAGTAAGTGGATCATGGTTTTTGCGCTTATGACACCTAATCACTGGGTTAAACGTTTTCACATTACTCAAGTAGAAGTATAGATACTAGGGTTTAAAAAGACTTTTGTAGAAGTTGAAGTATCAACTCAAGCTTTTTTACTCAAGTAAAAGTGTAAAAAACTACTTAACCCTTATGCGTTTTCATCCATTAGGGGTTAAAGTTGAGTCTTATTTTGGCCAAAACTTTCTCTGTTTGAGCTAATGGAATGATTTTTGGTAACAAATCTTATTTTGACCCATATTTTGGGTGGGACCATAAACCCTTTAGATAGGCCTGTGCAAAAAAAGGCTTAGTTTCTGGCTTGTATATGGAGTTATATGGAGTATATCAGCAAATTATAGTGTGTGCGTGTGTGAGAGATAGAAAGAGAGAGAGAGACAAAGAGAAGGTGTGATAGAGACCTTTGTGCACTTACCTTGATGTATTTGAAAAAATATGCAAATATGAAAAAACAAATATGCACCTCATGCTCTCAGAACTACATGGAGTAAACAATAAAAAACGAAGTGTGTTTATGAACCTACTGCCTTTTGATGGTGAAAAGTACGGATGGCCTATGTGTGAAATGCTCGTCTTTTCTTGATGGTAAAGCCAGTTTAAAACCTTAAAATCCTGTAAAAAATCTACTTTGCATCAAATTTATGAACATAATGTATTATGAACCAAAATGCAATACCAACTTCAAATAAGCTGCAGCTCGCTGGAGGGGTCAAGCTGCATAATCATTTCTAAAACTTTGGTAAAAGTCAAGCCCTTACTTGTGTTGCTTGTAGCTCTTCTCACCATTAAATGACCAGCACGATGGCATGCAAGTGTTTAAATCCACGTACTTTGCTTTTGCTTAGTCTATACTTATCGCCAACATTAAAAGGCAGCAGGTGCATAAATACACTTTTGTTTACTCCATGTAGTTCTGAGAGCTGAGGTGTACATTTTGATTTGATCAATTACATCAACGTAAGTGCGCAAAGGTCTCTCTCACACACTCTCTCTCTTTCTCACACACACACAGACACACACACAATATAATATGCTGTTATACTCCATATACAAGTCAGAAACTAAGCCTTTTTTTGCACAGGCCTATCTAAAGTGTTAATGGTCCCACCTAGTGATCAGCTGTAAAAATAACAAATTTTACCTCTTCCCAAAAGGCAAAACCAAAAAATGTAAATCTAATGCTGCACAAAAACTAAAAATGCATCAAAGCCAATGTTGCTACTAATCTTCGACAAGCCCAAGACTAAAAAAAAAAAAATCTAGCCATAATTACTTTTATATTGAAAATAAGTCATTTTATGTGCCACCCCCCCCCCCCCCACCCCCCAAAAAAATAAAATAAGTGACATAATTTATGAACTTGGCAATTAAAGAGTTAAAATCTTGGATTTAAAAAAAAAAAAACATTTAGTAACAGCAGTGTAATTGAGTGGATGTTTTCATCCCGAACATAACGAAAGGGTAGTGAATTTAAACAATACACAAGGGTTAAAGTATGAAAGTAAAAGTAATGTAAGGAAAAAAATGCCATTAAGAACAAAAGGTTAGGCCCCACCACAGGGGCCTATTGTGCACTACCCCACCTCAAGTCAAGTCACCTTTATTTATATAGCGCTTTAAACAAAATACATTGCGTCAAAGCAACTGAACAACATTCATTAGGAAAACAGTGTGTCAATAATGCAAAAAGACAGTTCATCATTGAATTCAGTGTTGTCATCTCTGTTCAGTTTAAATAGTGTCTGTTCATTTATTTGCAATCAAGTCAATGATATCGCTGTAGATGAAGTGACCCCAACTAAGCAAGCCAAAGGCGACGGCGGCAAGGAACCGAAACTCCATCGGTGACAGAATGGAGAAAAAAACCTTGGGAGAAACCAGGCTCAGTTAGGGGGGCCAATTCTCCTCTGACCAGACAAAGCCAGCAGTTCAATTCCAGGCTGCAGCAAAGTCAGATTGTGCAGAAGTTTTTTGTGGTCTTGTCCTGGTGGTCATCTGAGACAAGGTCTTTACAGGGGATCTGTATCTTGGGCTCTAGTTGTCCTGGTCTCTGCTGTCTTTCAGGAATGTATCTGGGGCTCTAGTTGTCCTGGTCTCTGCTGTCTTTCAGGGATGTAGAAGTCCTTTCTAGGTGCTGATTAACCATCTGTTCTGGATATGTACTGGATCCGGGTGATTGTAGTTACCCTCTGATCTGGATACAGACTGGATCTGGTGACTTCGGAATAAGAGAGAAACAGACTAACATTAGTGTAGATGCCATTCTTCTAATGATGTAGGAAGTACATCGGGTGTTATGTGAAGTGTTCCCAGTTCCGGTTTACCTAATTAATGCAGCCTAAAAATCATTTAACGGATTTGGATATTAAAAGCATATGTTATGTGTAAGACAGGTTAAAAAGATGGGTCTAGATTTAAACTGCAAGAGTGTGTCTGCCTCCTGAACAATGTTAGGAAGGTTATTCCAGAGTTTATGCGCCAAATAGGAAAAGAATCTGCCACCCGCAGTTGATTTTGATATTATAGGTATTAACCAAATTGCCTGAGTTTTGATAACGTAGCAGACGTAGAGGATTATAATGTAAAAGGAGCTCTTTCAAATTCTGAGGTGCTAAACCATTCAGGGCTTTATAAGTAATAAGCAATATTTTTAAATCTATACAATGTTTGATAGGGAGCCAGTGCAGTATTGACAAGACCGGGCTAATATGTAACATTACAATAATCTAACCTTGATGTCATAAATGCATGGATTAACATTCCTGCATTTGACATTGAGAGCATAGGCCGTAATTTAAATATATTTTTGAGATGGAAAAATGCAGTTTTACAAATGCTAGAAACGTGGCTTTCTAAGGAAAGATTGCGATCAAATAGCAAACCTAGGTTCCTAACTGATGAAGAAGAATTGACAGAGCAGCCATCAAGTCTTAGACAGTGTTCTAGGTTATTACATGCAGAGTTTTTAGGTCCTATAATTAACAGAATTTTTTCAGAATTTAGCAGTAAGAAATTACTCGTCATCCAGTTTTTTATATCGACTATGCATTCCATTATTTTTTCAAATTGGTGTGTTTCACCGGGGCCACATAGAAATATAGAGCTGAGTATCATCAGCATAACAGTGAAAGCTAACACCATGTTTCCTGATGATATCTCCCAAGGGTAACATATAAAGCGTGAAGAGTAGCGGTCCTAGTACTGAGCCTTGAGGTACTCCATACTGCACTTGTGATCGATATAATACCTCTTATAAATACCTCTATAATACCTCATTCACTGCTATGAACTGATGGCGGTCATATAAGTACGATTTAAACCATGCTACTGCACTTCCATTAATGCCAACAAAGTGTTCAAGTCTATGCAAAAGAATGTTGTTGTCAATTGTGTCAAACGCAGCACTAAGATCCATTAGAAGCGACCCACCTCCTCAAAAAAAAATAAAAAAAAAAATAATAATAATTCTAAACGCCATAGGCCATAATGAATATAATGTTGTATTAAAATGTTTATGTTGAAAAATTTGGGATGCACTAGGCTACCTGTTTCAGCCACATATATGCCCATTGAAAATGAACGCACATTAGTACAATGCAAATACATTAAAGAGCTAGAGATATGATGAACTAGTTGCCTATAAGTATTGTAATGGTGAAAAGGGTCAAACTTCAGAAGCATGTCATCAATAACCTTTAATGGTGCCATATGCAAAAATTGAGGTAAAAATATCCATAACATGACCTACACGCATCAAAAGAATGAGAAGAAATAAAGGCGATGATGTCATAAAAAAATGTCAAGTTTTAGTGCTGCAGAGATATCAACCTTAATTAGCATTAGCATTACTAGCCCCGGCCCGACAGGTGTCGTAACACCAGTTTCGGCCATGGGAGGCGATATGCGGGCAACATAACCACCAGCCAACCTGCAATACACGAATAACTCGCACGGCTTGTGGGCGTGTACTTGAACCTGATGTCAATCTTGTGGAAAGTACAGCACACTACTTCATTTCAGTTCAGGGAAGAGAGAGAAAGGATGACTGAAGCCCTTGGCAAGAGACCACCACCGCGCTCGGAATCACAAATCAAATCCGATAAGAAAAGGAGTCGATCCAGAGTAAACATCAGCACTGCTTTCAATCACTGGAGACAACTGATGGACCATAAAGAAATGAGGCTCGACTCCGAACTTGCAACATTTCTAACAGTAAGTTAGATGCTGTTAGTATTTCGCTAGAAGTTTGTTTTATATGTTTGTGTATTTGTTTTCGGGAAGTTATAACATAGCAATGTATCGAAGGCTGTTCGATAAACGTGCTAATGTTAGCGATGGCTAACCGTAGCTGCATTTGATAATTAGCTAGCTATAACTTAACGTTACCCATTTTATTATATCATAACTAACCTGCTCTGTCTAGTATGTTGGTCTCCATGTCCTCTTTGCTTCGTGGTTTTTCTGTGCGTGAAAAAATTGATGTGTGGCGTGAAAGTGTGTGAAAAGAGTCAATTGCGTGTGTCTCACGGTGAATGCTTGAGAGTTGGCACATTAGTTTCCAAGCAGAATAAAGGACAGGTTGATTATTGCTGTTTAGCGTTTGTATTAATCTATGATGTGTCCCTGTTTGCGTACAGGGACATAAAAAATAAATTAAAAGTGATACGTGGACCAAGGTGCCTGAGATTGTTCATTTTAAGTAAAGGATCCTAATATTTCGTCCACAACAATATTTAATGAGGTTAACTTATAACTCCTTGTGGTTAGTCTGCACGAGATCAACAAGCTTGTTTGCTTTGCGGAAGCTTTAAATACAAAATAAGCATTCGATCTACGTTAGAGCGTCTGAGCGCTCACAAATCTTTCTGCAGCGTCGTGAGCAGAGCAGCAAGAGTGATTTTTAACGCTCTAGATGCCGGCGGTGTGAACGCACAGTTAGGCTTCGGCTATGGCTGTAGTGTTGTTGTGAAGGTAGGGGCGGAGCATAGAGACTATGCCGTTTCTCGTTTGTTACTGTAGAGTAGACCAATTCACTTTATTGAGGCATACTGCCCCCATCTGTTATGGAATGTGGAGTATGACTTGATTTTTTTTGCCAAACATTACAGATGGCACCTTTAATGTAAATGTACATCCAAGCTTAGCTGCAGGAATCTACAAGGGCAATTTACAAGAACATTGGTGCAGGCTTAGTAACAATTACCCTTGTATGGTTGTCTATTTACAATAAATATTAGTGCTGTCAAAATGAATAATTAAAGTTAATCAAAAAATAAAAAATGAAAAATAACTCATAATCCTGATACCTTCTTGATTGATACCTGTATTCGCTACATACGTCTGCTATGTCCAGTGTTGAGGGCGTAACGAGTTACAAAGTTGGTATAGCCTACTTATCACAACATTGTCAATTGCAAATGCTAATTTATTCAAATGTCTCACCAAGGAACTACTTACAGTAGCTTAATTTGTGGAGGCAGAAGAGAAAGCACCCATTAGATTAATGAGCCAGCCTGCACCCCAACGCGGGCATCCTCAACACCCCTCAACTCGCATGTGTCAATGTTTACGAAATGAATATTAAATGATATTAAATTAAACAGGACAAATTTAATCTTGACTTCAGTTCTTCAGCGAGATAACAGTTTGTGTCCGTTATGGAATAACTCACGCTCAGAAACTGAGTCTTGGTGGTAAAAACAAAAACAAAAAACGCATGGTTTTGTCACGATCATTAGATGGAGTGCCCATGAACTTCAGTAGAGGACACTCAAATCAGGACCATTCCACATCAACCACCAGATGTCACTTGGACTCTAGCACCTCTCATCTGTTGCACCACACCCGAACTACATTCCCCATGAGTCACTGCATCACAATCACCCTGCCAGACCTGCACATCATTCATCAGCCAATTTCCTTGCAACAACTGCACCTCATTTACACACACATAAAAGCAGCACACTCACTCCCACTCACTCCTAAGTCTTGTTTAGCCAGTCTGACATTTCCGAGTGTTTTCCTTCTGTACCTGACCTTTGGATTGTTTATACCGACTCTGATTCTCTGCTGCTTGCCCCCGACATCTGCTTGTTTCTGTTATCGATTCTGGTTATCCCTACATACCTGACGCCGTTACTGATCATTGTCTGTCTGACCATTCTCATCATTAAAAGTTCTGCACATGGATCCGAATGTCTCTGTCTCATCATTACAGGTTTTGTAGCATAAAGTGTCACAAACAGAATGAGACGATCCACAAAAAATGTTAAATAATAAAAAAAAAGTGAACGAAAAGCTGAAGATTTCTTTTAATTCTGGTGCTCTCCTGTGATGGTTCGTGACGCATGCTCTGACGCTTCTGTCAGCTGATGGAGGCGGAACTTATAGCGATTGGCTTTTTTCTTTATTTGTTTTATTTTCATATATCTGTCATTTTCATATGTCTCCCCATAATGGGAGGAGCTGGCTAACAAGTTAAGTTAATAACTTTTAAGAAATATATTTTTTGATAAATGAACCCAACACTGCATATCCTTGCTGGAGTGTGATGTAGTAATGTCCGATTCGCGAACGAAATGTTCAATTTAACTGGTTCTTCTTAGTGAACTGTTTGAACCAGTTCACCAAATCGAACTGAATCGCTTGAAAAGGTTTGCGTCTCCAATAAGCATTAATCCACAAATGACTTAAGCTGTTAACTTTTTTAACATGACTGACACTCCCTCCGAGTCAGAATAAACCAATATCTAAAGCCCTGCATTTCAGCCCGAGGCCGACGGCCCCGACTTATTTATGCCCCTAGGGCCGGGCTTCGGGCCAATTTTCATGTTATAGCTCACATGCGGGCCGGGCCTCTGGCCCTTTTTGGGTTATCCTTCTATTTATATTTTTAGGCATTAATAAAAAAAAAAAAAAAAATAGAAGTTGACGTCGACGATAGAAAAACAAACATCGTAAGACATTTCATAACCTCATAACTTTCATAATCTGATAACTCAACCCGTTATAATTACACTGACATACTGACATGACAGTCTCACGCACGTATTTCCGTCAGCGCAACCCACTATTATACTTCACTTATATCCACTTATTGTAGTAGTAGCTATTATAGGCCTCTAAATTAATGTATTAATCATAGCCTAGTTGGCCAACTAATAATTATAAAACGATGATTCATGTAGCGGCGAGCATTTCTGTGTCTGCACCTGTTGCTGCGGGCCACGCAGCAAAGAAGAGAGCGCTGGCCGAGTTTGAAAACATTGTGGAGCAGGACGAGGATGACGACGATGAAGTACAGCAATACATGCGCCTCAATCACAACATGGAAGGTGATGGACGAGATGTGCTGCTATGGTGGAAACAGCACGAGACCCTGCTACCGCGACTGTTCTAACTTTTCGTTTGACTGGACTTATTTTCGTTTAACTGTTGGAAAATGGTAAAAATAATGGACATTTTCTGTGGTGCATTTTTGAGGTAAAATAATCTGCTTAATTAATTTAATTTGTTTAGATTGTAGGCTATTTCTCACTTCGTTTGCGAGCACGAGCCTGTCCCGGTATTTCAATTTTTTTCATTTTACTCACTGTGGTTTAATAAATAAACATTTATTAAACTAATTGGCTGTGTGATGTTTGAAGTGTTTTATATCTATGAATTTTATTGTAGCCAAGTAAAGTAGGATTTGAGAGGCTTTATTGATTAAATATGTTTTAGGCTACTCGCTGTCGGCTTGACCATAGACAGTAAAAGAAAGGGCTTGACTGATTAACGTTAATCGTCATTTTAAAAAAAAATGCTCCAAACATTTTTCTAAATTAACTTGATAAAGAAATGAAAAGAAACATAAGACAAAACTGGTCTATTTTAATTGCTGCAAATAAGGCAGACTTCCGCTGTGTAATAAAATAAATAAATAAATAAATAAAAACACGGGCTCGTGTCGGACTCGGGCTGATAATTCTGATGAGCTGTCGGACACGGGTCGGGCTAGGGCCTGAGCGTCTCGGGCCAGGGCCGGGCTCGGGCCTAGATTTGAGGCCCGTGCAGGGCTCTACCAATATCCCAGAGTAATTAATTTACTCAAACACTACACTGACTGAAAAGCAGTGAAGACAGAACTGAAGATGAACATACACGCCCACTGAACTGAGAACCGTTTCTGACGAGATGGGTAGCTGCAGCCTGCAGCAATGGGCGTGCCAAAAGGTAGCTAGAAGGGGAGTGCCAAAAGGTAATGAAATCCTGGGGAAATGGGCATGCCAAAAGGTTTCTCATTGGTGAAAGGAGTGTTACTGTGTTGGCCAATCAGCCATAAACGTTTAACTTTTAAAGGGATAGTGCACCCAAAAATATAAATTATGTCATTAATAACTTACCCTCATGTCGTTCCCTCAGTTTATTTTTTGGAACACAGTTTAAGATCTTTTAGTTTTAGTCCAAGAGCTCTCAGTCCCTCCATTGTGTGCACGGTATACTGTCAATGTCCACAAAGGTAAGAAAAACATCAAAGTAGTCCACATCAGTGATGCGCGGGTTGATCCAAAATGAGCGGGTGCCTGTGGTCGCCCGCGGTTAAGAGTCATCCTAAAATATTTTTAATGATATTCGGGTCGCGGTCGGTCGGGTGAGGGTCCTTTGAAATAAAAATGCCAATTAAACCTTTGTCATTTATATAGTATATATATTTTTGAAATACATAGGCCCACACTTTATTGGCTGAATAACTGGCATGAAGATGACGCACGAGCTCAGTCTGCACGTAGAGATGGAGGTGGTAAAGAAGACTGCATGGGGAACAACGGTGCTGTTTTTGGTCAAACATGATTTTGATGACTTCATTAAGTTTTGTTTTATAGAAAACTCTTTTTAAAAGATTTTCATTTTGTATAAATTCTATCTTAATTTTGATCAATGTTTTGTCAATCAGTTGACCGTATTTAATAAATGAGAAGCAAATATATAGCCTAGAAGACAACGTAATAAGGCGCCTACACGATCACTTGCATTGCATGTGAACTAAACTCAGCGTGTGCCTCAGAGAAATATAAAATATGAGAAATATGAGAAATATAGGCTATATATTACAGAAAGCTTGAAATGTCTTCTTTTAAACTAAAATATTCAAACCAAAATAAATGGGCTACTCTCTGATAATGTAATCCATATGAAATGTGCATTTCTCTCTGGCGTTCATGGCGAGTCTGCATTGTCAACTTCATCTTTGCAGTCACACAGAAAACACCAGTTAATTACTAAACAATAAAATTACTCCTTGCATATTTTCGAACCAGCAGGGCATTCTGGGTTGAGCGAGAGCACACGGGATGAGCGAACAGATCGGGATATTCAGAAATCACGAGCTCTGATCGGAACAAACCCGAGCCTCAATGTCTGCTGACCTTGCAGAAACATACAAATAGACATAGCCAGACTAGACTATTTTAGTACAAATTATGAGCTTACTGACGATTTTTTTATCATTCTTGACAAAATTATAGTATATTAAGTTTTGTTGTTGTTGTTTTTGCCTAGTTAGTTTTGCCTACATTCCTATGGCCCAATGACACTACGATTAGCATTTACTGCTTTTTAAAAATGCGGGTCAGGAAGCGGGTCGGGTACAATATTTTATTATTCTTTTTTTTGCGGTCCGAGTTGCGGGCGGGTTAATTAAAAACGTCGGTCGGGTGTGGATTATTAATACATTGACCCAGCCCATCACTAGTCCACATGTGTCATCAGAGGGTCAATTAGAATTTTTTGAAGCATTGAAATTACATTTTGGTCCAAAAATAGCAAAAACTATGACTTTATTCAGCATTGTCTTCTCTTCCGTGTCAGTTATGAAAAAGTAAAAAAAAAAAGCAGTTTGTGATATCCGGTTCGCGAACGAATCATTGAATGTAACCAGATTTTTTTGAACCAGTTCACCAAATCAAACTCCAATACGCATTAATCCACAAATGACTTAAGCTGTTAACTTTAATGTGGCTGACGCTCCCTCTGAGTTAAAACAAACCAATATCCTGGAGTAATTCATTTACTCAAACAGTACACTGACTGAACTGCTGTGAAGAGAGAACTGAAGATGAACACCGAGCCGAGCCAGATAACGAACAAAAGACTGACTCGTTCACGAGTCAAGAACTGGTTGTATCGGTTTTTGGATCACCAGTAGTTCTTTCGGACAGTTAAATTCAATAAACCGGTTGAAGAAAATGGTTCACCGGTTCTTTTTGCACTCGATGTAATGGTGTCATTGGCGATTATTGCCCTTGATTCAAGCCTTCGGTTTTCCCGCACTCATAATATTAGCACAGAATCAGTTCAGAATCAATCATCAGTTTGGTTCAGACGCTTTGTGTGTCGGTCTGCTTCACGCTGAATCACGCATGCAGAGTATCATCAGCTCCTCGGTTCTCGAATCGGACGAGTCTGGCAGAAACAGTTCTTGACTCAAGAACAAGTCAGTCTTTTGTTTGTTATCTGGCTTGGCTCGGTGTTCATCTTCAGTTCTCTCTTCACAGCAGTTCAGTCAGTGTACTGTTTGAGTAAATGAATTACTCCGGGATATTGGTTTGTTTGAACTCAGAGGGAGTGTCACCCACATTAAAAAAAGTTAACAGCTTAAGTCATTTGTGGATTAATGTATATTGGAGACGCGAACCGTTTTAAACGATTCAGTTCGATTTGGTGAACTGGTTCAAAAAGATCTGGTTACATCGAATGATTCGTTCGTGAACCAGATATGACAAATTGCTTTGTTTTGAACTCTCTCACAACAGACATGGAAGAGAAGACAATGCTTAATAAAGTCGTAGGTTTTGCTATTTTTGGACCAAAGTGTGTTTTCGATGCATCACATTTTTTTAACTGACCCTCGGATGTCACATGGACTACTTTGATGGTGTTTTTCTTACCTTTCTGGACATGGACAGTATACCGTGCACACAGTTTCAATGGAGGGACTCAGAGCTCTCGGACTAACTATGCGTTCACACCGCTGATGAGTGGCGTGGCGCGACTTGGCCATTGAGAGTGTCGAGGAGAGTTGAAATCAAGACTTCATGGTAATGAACTATGATGCGGTAGGGCAGTAACCATTTGGAATGTAGAAGTCCACCGCTTGAGAGGATTCCAAAGAACGCAGCTCCGAACACATTAGTTCCCAAGCACAATATAGGACAGGTTGATTATTGCTGTTTCGGGTTTACAATCTATGTTATAATCTATGATGTGTCCCTGTTTGCGTACAGGGACATTAAAAAATAAATTAAAAGTGATACGTGGACCAAGGTGTCTGAGATGAGTGAGTTCAGCATGGTGAGTTGCTGAATAATAATGATATAATAAATAATAGTACTGTAGTCCCTGTTTACTTTTAAACAAATTTCCCTGATTATACTTATATTAAGTAATGTTTATACTTGATTATATTTACTGAAGTAGCATTTTCAATGCAAGACTTTTACTTGCATCTGAGTATTTTTACAGTGCTTTATACATTATTAGGTAAAGGATCGTAATATTTCGTCCACAACATTATTAAATTAGGTTAACTTATAACATTACCCTCCTTGTGGTTAGTCTGAACACAAAAGAAGCATTCGATCTACATCAGAGTGTCTGAGCACCCACAAATCTTTCTGCAGCGTCGTGAGCAGAGCAGCAAGAGCGACTTTTGACGGTCTTGACACCGGCAGTGTGAACGCACAGTAAATCTACAATATCTGTGTTCCAAAGATAAACGGAGGTCTCACGTGTTTGGAACGACATGAGGGTAAGTTATTAATGACATAATTTTTATTTTTGGGTGAACTATCCGTTTAATCATTATGCCGCAACAGAAGGGGGCGGTAATGCACCAATAAGCTAGATGCCAACCGCCTTTAAACTGTAAAGATGAGGTGAAATTCATCATGAGTTTATCTTGTTTATCCATGCTTTATATAACACAAACATGTTCATTACGATAGCTTGTTAAAATATGATCATAATTTATTTACTTTGTGTTATATCTGGCAGCTCTAGTTATTGATATTTAGTTTATTATTGTTGACAGACAAGATTTACAGATTTTTTTATTTATTTTTTGAGTGGGTTAAAATGACCATTTCTAGCTGAGATTTAGAGCCAAACTACTGATTGTTTTTGCAGTTCTGCACTGTATGTTGTGTACGCATGACAGGATTTGTAGAAAAATTAATACAAAAAGTAGTCAGCCAGATGATGAACATTATTAATATTATTAATAATTAATTATTATATGATGCAGTCACACTTGTAACAATATTTGTTAGTTCTGTTGTTGATTCAGGGTTAGCATCATGTGGGGTCCTATGAGGGTCAGCATCATCTCTTCTCAGGTGTTCTGGATCCAGACTGGAGCTTGTGTAAATCCTAGTTACCACAGGATGTAAATCCCGTGGCAAAACATAGAAACAAAATAGAGACATCATTAGCATATAGCTGCTGATCCAACAAAGTAAAATTATTAGTTTAACCCAAGCTAATGAACAAGAATGTGCATTTCATCATATGCAACTACACTCACAATTTAAGAGATACATTATTTGAATGCTTGGTGAAAGAGATGCGTTTTTAATCTAGATTTAAACTGAGAGAGTGTGTCTGAACCCCGAACATTATCAGGAAGGCTATTCCAGAGTTTGGGAGCCAAATGTGAGAAAGCTGTACCTCCTTTAGTGCACTTTGCTATCCTAGGAACTACCAAAAGTCCAGCGTTTTGTGACCTCAGGGAGCGTGATGGATTGTAACGTGGTATGAGGCTAGTTAGGTATGCAGGAGATAATCCATTTAGGGCCTTATAGGTAAGTAATGATAATTTGTAACTTATACGGAACTTAATAGGTAGCCAGTGCAGAGACGGTAAAATTGGGGTAATATGATCATATTTTCTTGACCTTGTAAGGACTCTAGCTGCTGCATTTTGGACTACCTGTAGCTTGTTTATTGAAGAAGCAGGACAACCACCTAGAAGTGCATTACAATAGTCCAGTCTAGAGGTCATAAATGCATGAACTAGCTTTTCTGCATCGGAAACAGATAACATGTTTCGTAGCTTGGTAATGTTTCTTAGATGGAAGAATGCAGTTTTTGTAACATGGGAAATAAGATTTTAAAAAGACAAATTGCTGTCTAATATAACACCCAGCTTTTTGACTTATAGAAGAAATAAACAGTACATCCGTCTAGTTGCAGCTTGTAATCTACAAGATTCTGTGTAGTGTTTTTTTTGGTCCAATAATTAATATCTCTGTCTTATCCGAGTTTAATTGGAGAAAATTTATTTGTCATCCAATCTTTTACATTTTTAACACACTCTGTTAGCTTAGATAATTGAGAAGTTTCATCTGGTCTCGTTGAGATATATAGCTGAGTATCATCAGCATAACAGTGGAAGCTAATTCTGTATTTTCTAATAATATTACCAAGGGGCAACATGTATATTGAAAATAGAAGGGAACCTAGGACTGATCCTTGTGGCACTCCATATTTTAATGATGATAAATGAGATGGCACCCCATTTAAGTAAACAAAATGGTAGCGATCGGACAGGTAGGATCTAAACCATCTTAGAGCCTGCCCTTGAATACCTGTATAGTTTTGTAATCTATCTATGAGTTTGTCATGATCTATGGTGTCTAACGCAGCACTAAGATCAACTAGAAATGAGATGCAGCCTTGATCTGACGCAAGAAGCAGGTCATTTGTAATTTATCAAGTGCAGTTTCTGTGCTATGGTGGGGCCTGAAACCTGACTGAAATTCTTCATACAGATCATTTTTGTGTAGAAAGGTGCTCAATTGAGCAGACACAACTTTTTCAAAAATTTTAGACATAAATGGAAGATTTGAAATAGGCCTATAGTACACCAGGATCTAGTTTTGGTTTCTTAATAAGAGGCTTAATAACCACCAGCTTGAATGGTTTTGGGACGTGACCTAAAGATAATGACGAGTTAATGATATTGAGAAGCAGTTCTTCGGCTATAGGTAACAACTCTTTCAGTAATTTAGTGGGTACAGGATCTAATAAAGATGTTGTTGGTTTAGATACAGTGATAAGTTTATTTAGTTCTTCCTCTCCTATAGTTGTAAAGCACTGCAGTTTATCTTTGGGTGCGATGGATGTGTTAGACGCTGTAGAATCTACTACGTTATCGTATTTCTAATGTTATATATTTTATCAGTGAAGAAATTCATAAACTCATCACTATTAAATGTTGGTGGAATATTTGAATCAGGTGGCGTCTGGTAGTTTGTTAATTTAGCCACTAAATAAAAACCTTGGATTGTTTTGGTTATTTTCAATGAGTTTGTGTATATGCTCTGCCCTAGCAGTTTTTAGAGCCTGTCTATAGCTGGACATACTGTTTTTCCAAGCAATTCTAAAAACTTCCAAGTTAGTTTTTCTCCATATGCGTTCAAGACTACGAGTTACTTTCTTGAGAGAGTGAGTATTACTGTTATACCATGGCACAGTAAGTTTTTCTCTAACCTTTTTTAATTTGATGGGGGCAACAGCTTCTAATGTAGGGGAGAGTGGGGTGATTTGTGCCTGGGGGGGGTAGTTACACCCCTTGTTTCTGGAAAACAATTGAAGGAATTGGTCATTTGACCACATAATTTTAAAAAGCCATCCATTTTACTCATCCTCCAAAGAGGAGAGACATATGACATGAGAGGTAATCACATTTTAGCTCAAAAAAACTTTTTTTTCCTTTCAAAGTAAAATTTCTATGATCAAGGTTTTTTGATTGTAGCGTCAGAACAATTCTAGAAAAGTTTGAAAACACTTCACATGTGTTTTAGTGCTTTACCAGGCTACGCAATGGGTCTATACAGTTAGCATGATGTTAGCTTTTAACTGCTGGATCATGCTAGTTTTTCTAACTTGTGGGTATGGGGTGATTTGTGCCAAAGGGCCTGGGTTAAGCTGTGCCAGTGGCACAACTCACCCCCACTTATGATTATTTTCAACACATTATTAATTTGTAAGTACATTGCACTCTTGCATTTTAGCACCTAAACTATGTAGCATTCTTATTTTTAGACAAAAATCCATTGTGCCACGCACTTATACATGGAAGACTGACTTGTCCGGCTTCAACTGCTCTTGTGGAGTTGGACAGAGCAGTGAAACAGATGCAACAGGAAAAAACCATACATCCGGTGGCAAGGGAGATGAATATCTGCAGGATTAGCTTGAAAAGATTCAGGGAGAAAAAAAGGGTTGCCATGATTTTGCCAAGTAAGACATGTTCCTGGATCAACATCTTCTGATGATCCTGGATCAACATTATTGTCCAAAAATATAGACTTAACCCAATCGCTTCCCTTAAATCTAACCCTACCCATAATTTAGTCCTAAAATCAGAGGGAAATAATAGCTGATTAACAATGGTGTAGAAGCTCCTAATCCTGATTGTAAGCCTAAAACAGATTTCCTGTTATATGTTATCAAAGATAAGTTTTATTGAGTTTTTAAGTTGCCTAAGTCACAATAGGACTTTAAAAAATTAGCCTACTAACTTTATTCTTATATGTTACATAATTGGCAGACAGCGTTCTATTTATGTCGGGCATATATTACCAAAGACTTTTTGCATGAAATGATTCACAAATATCATATATTGTGTATTTAAGTTTGTGTTTTCCCAAAAACTACAAAATATGTCTTATTCCAACAGTTGAATAGGCTGACAATATCTAAATAAACCTTAAATTTGTAATTTTGAATTGAATTTGTCTTGCTATCATATGGCATTACATTTCATAACATTAAAATGTTCTGTTTTACTTCAGAAATCACTGAAAATCAACGTATTCTCCCAAAAGGCACAACTTACCCCAAAATAATTTATTTCAGATCCAAACTTATAGTTCTCATAGATGCACCAAATCCTGAAATATATGTACATTCTAACATTTGGAGTAAAACCTGGCACAACTCACCCCACTTTTCCCTATTAGAGAAAATAGTGCCCATGTTGTTAGTCATTTCGTCTAATTCATGTGTATATTTGGGTACAAATAGCAGTTGAGATAGATCAGGCAGGTTATTTGCAAATCTGTATTTGGTGACTGGAACAATAGTTCTGCCCAGACGATAACGCTGAGACATATAGTTAATATCAGTGATACGCAGCATGCACGATACAAGGAAATGGTCTGTAACATCATCACTTTGAGGTACGATATCTAGATCAGTAAGGTCGATTCCATGCGATATAATTAAATCTAGTGTATGATTAAAACGATGTGTGGGCCCGGTGACATTTTGCTTGACTCCAAAAGAGTTTATTAGGTCAGTAAACGCAAGTCCTAATGCATCATTTGTGTTATCAACGTGAATACAAATCATCTCCCATGATTAGCGCCTTATCAACTGTAACCAGAAGGTCTGAGAGGAAATCTGCAAATTCTTTTAGGAATTCTGTATACGGCCCTGGTGGTCTATACACAGTAGCCAGAGCAAGAGATACATTAGATTTCTTTTGCATGTCTGACAGTGTAACATTAAGCAGAAGTATTTCAAATGAGTTAAACCTGTATCCTGTTTTCTGGATATATTGTTGCAACACCTCCGCCACGACCAGTCTGACCTGGCTCATGCTTATAACAGTAATTTGGTGGAGTAGACTCATTTAGACCAAAATAATCATTTGGTTTTAGCCAGGTTTCAGTCAAGCAAAGTACATCAAAACTATTATCTGTGATCATTTAATTTACAATAACTGCTTTGGGTGTGAGTGATCTAATATTTATGAGCCCAAACTTAAAAACATTTTTTTTTGTTCATTTACTTTACATGTTTCTGGTTTAATCACGATAAGATTTTTTCTAAATCCTACATTATATTTATATTTTGACCTCACTATTCGGGGAACAGACACAGTCTTAATAGTTTTTACAGCGCAAGTACTTTTATCATTTAGGCGGGTGGAACAAAAGTCATCATAATAGTTATTTGAGAATTGTCTTACTAGTCACATGGAGCGAAGTGTCCTGGAGATGTTGTCAGAGAGCACTATGGGCTATTTTCATATTATTTTATTTGTTCATGTAGGGGGACCCTGCTACAGCCTTTCCTACCATACACCTAATGGATACTGACTGTAAAATGGCAATCATAGGAGGAGGGCTCAGTGTGGTGACAGAAGATTGAATAGAGAGTGCCAGTGCACCAGCCTTGATGAAGCCTTCATAACAGCCTTCTGGATGTATTTTGTCTTCAACATTGCATATCCAGTACACATGAGAAAGACACTGACTTTCCTTCAGATGCACATTCTCAACATTAGAAGAGGGAGACAAGCACTGTCAGTAACTTTACTCTGAATGATTTTGTATTAGAACCTCATGCCTCAACTGTACCATTGCCCAAAGTGCACTCGAAGGACATTAACTCTTTTGAAGTTAACCCAACATGTTGGGGCTGTACATGCACATGAACCAAATATTAGTGTAACCTGTGATTTATAGATGATTGCCAATCACCTTTTTTGTGATTCCATTCTTTTAGTAAACATGCACAGGAAGTAGGGCTGTAGGTATCGAATATTTTAGTGATCGAGTATTCTACCAAAAAATCCATCGATTAATCGAGTAATCGGATAAAATGTGTTTTTGCTTAATGAAAGTGCAATATTAATTATGCAAGAGAAAATGAGACTCCTGAACAAATGAACAACTCAGTTTCCTTTTTCAGAAAATGTTTATTTTTTATTTTTTAAATGCCTAGAATGCAACGCATACATGAAAAAATAAACATTTAATTATTACCCATTGTTTCTCTGTCTGTACTTATGCTGTGAACAATGACAATAAAGTTGACAGATGAATTAAGTGCATTTAAGTGCCATTCAGTTGGGGTTTTAAATAAAGCATTTTTTGAGATGCACATTAAACACATAAAACGTTCATTTAATTTATCTTTTAATTATTGAAAATGAACTAAACTTTTTGGTAAACAAAGGGGATTCACTATTAAAAATAAAACATGAAAGAAATGTTGTGTGATTAAACCTTAAAGGGGGGGTGAAATGCTCGTTTTCACTCAATATCCTGTTAATCTTGAGTACCTATAGAGTAGTACTGCATCCTTCATAACTCCAAAAAGTCTTTAGTTTTATTATATTCATAAGAGAAAGATAGTCTGTACCGATTTTTCCCGGAAAAACACGACCAACTGGAGGCGTGACGTGTGGGCGGAGCTAAAGAATCACGAGCGCCAGTAGGCTTTTGCGTTGAGAGCGTTTGGAAGCTGTGACATTACCCAGAGCCGTTGAAAAACATATTTAACGGCTCTGACATTACCTTGAGGAAAAAACCATCATCCAAAATAAACCATGGCTAACAGTCAGATTCAGCCGTTTATTTATGATCCAGAATCAGATCCCGAGGCTGAAACTGAACGAGAGCAGCAGCAGCAACGACTCGCTCCGAGCGGGGCTCGAACCCGGGTCTCCGATGGGAGGAGGACGCACTATACGCAAATCCGTCGTCAAACTGGGCCTTGTTTGTAAAACAAGCATCTTCGAAATGCAGGGAACAAACACAAACACTTGCACAACTCCGTTGATGCTCTGTAAAAATAAACTCCATCCACTGGTCCCTTAATGCTGTTTTTCCTTTGGTAATCTGTGCAGGGTTGTCTTGCCCTGGCAACCAAAAACACTCCTTTTGTGACATTTCGCGATGCTCTCGCTCTGATCAGTGAATGTCTTGTCTCTGCTCTGCTATACGGGAGCGCGCGCTCTTCCGGCAGAAGTGCCTTAGGACCCATATAAGGAAATTCCGCTCCATCTAACGTCACACAGAGCCATACTCGAAAAAAACTTTCCGAAACTTGTGACAAACCGGAAGGAGTATTTTTGGAATAGAAATACTCCTTCAAACGTACAACTTAATTTTTTAAACTTTTTCCATGTTTAGCATGGGAATCCAACTCTTTAACAGTGTAAAAAACTGAAATAGCATTTCACCCCCCCTTTAAAAAAAAAAAGTTAGATTTTTTTTTTTTTTGTAGTAGGCTATTATGCTGATCAATAGTCTTTAACAGGACTATTTATTTTGACGGGTTGACGTACCTTTACAGTTCTGTGTATGTGATGTGACGCTAGTTTTACTCTAATCAAACGGTCAAATGCTCATGAAGTGACTGTAAGAGCAGTTCTGGAGATTTTGTTAATGTGTTCAAGTCCTTGTTTAGTGAGACAGCAGATGCTGAAATTACCGAGAGCGTCACGTGCGCTTCAGTGTGTTAATAAAGGAAGGCGCGCTTCTGCTCCATTCATTAACTGAGACACACAGAACATGCAGGATTCATATTTAAATAGACTGTTCCGGCTTAATATTTACAGATATTAGTCCATATCATGATTTGATGTTAGTGCAATGACCTATTTTTGATTAATTCATTGAAAATTTGCCAAATTCCGTTTTTATTACTGGATTCCGAGATTCTCTCCGTGTTTCCCATGGGGAAGTCGTGGCCTAATGGTTAGAGAGTCGGACTGGCAATCGAAGGGTTGTGAGTTCAAGTCTCGGGCTGGCAGGAATTGTGAGTGGGGGGAGTGCATGTACAGTTCTTTCTCCACCTTCAATACCACAACTTAGGTGCCCTTGAGCAAGGCACTGAACCCTCAACTGCTCCCAGGGCGCCAGAGCATAAATGGCTGCCCACTGCTCCAGGTGTGTGTTCACAGTGTGTGTGTGTGTGTGTTCACTGCTCTGTGTGTGTGCACTTCGGATGGGTTAAATGCAGAGCACAAATTCTGAGTATGGGTCACCATACTTGGCTGAATGTCACTTTCACTTCACTTTTCTGCATCGTGGAAATCATAGGGCCCTAGTTGTGGTATGCCAGCTCTATCTTGCAATGGACACACGCCACGACGTTCTCTTTACGTTTGTCCTCAACCTCAAATCAAAACACTGCTGACTCCTTGCAGTATGCTATGTCTGACGCAGCGCTTGTGTATCCTTCCGCTTTGTGGGTGACGTAAACGTGTTGTGTCATATTAAAAAGTCATTGCGAAAGAACCTGATGTGAGATTTAAAATAAATTAAAAGAGGCTTCGAGGCAGAGGAATTTGCCTCGATCATTTTTTGTAATCGAGTTACTCAAGGAATCGTTTCAGCCCTAAAAGGAAGCATGTACCTTTGGTACTCAGTTGTATTATAATATAACGGAGAAGGGTCTGGCTGCAGACTTGCACTCTCAGACACTTGCGCTTCTGCTAGTGACAACACTTGTAGTCTTTTTTAATATATTTTATTCTACTTATTGGTTACTACTTGTCTGAATCTCTCAACATGAGTTTTTTTTCTCTTGTGTAGGTATTGTTAACTGTCAGTCTGTCAGTCCAGATGTGAGGATGACATACAGAGTGGAGTTGGAGTTCAGCAGAGGTGTAAGGGCTGTAGATACTGTGGTCTTGGAAAGAAGGGCGTCTTCACAGCTTTCTATTCAGACAATGAGTTTGCTGGATTCTGTTCTATGGACTGCTACTACAGAATGCATGAGTTTTTTAGGGTAACACTTTACAATAAGGTTTCATTTGTTAACATTGATTAACTAACATTAACTATGAGAAATTTGATACAGTATTTATTAAACTTTGTTTGTTAATAAAAATACAGCTGTTCGTTGTTTGTTCTTGTTAGTTCAGTAATGTTAACAAATACAGCTTTTGACCAACTTAAGAACAGCAAGTGCGACTAACCATGTTAAGAGACGTTTGTATTCTCAAAAATAATTGTAATCTGTTTTTGTAAATTGATAAACTAAGACCTAAATGTGTGGTGGTGATGACATCAGTAAGCCATTTTGAAGGTACTTTCGAAAATAATTTAAAATAATATTCTTTACATTAACACTGTTTTTACCTTGGATGAATTTCATTTGGTTTTATAGGATTGTGTTTAATTTATTGCTTTCTATTAATCTATAGGGCAATAGCGATTGCGCGCCTTTAGGCGGAACAACCAGTTTTCGCTAAACCTTTTGGCACGCCCCCTACCTTTCTTTCCACCAATGAGAAACCTTTCGACACGCCCAACTTTTGGCACGCCCATTGCCCCAGACTGCAGTTACCCCTGCTTGTTTCTTTCAGACAAGTCTGATTTGAGAACTGATTAGCTGATTCTCGTTCTCGAGTCAAGAACCGGTTGCATCGGTTTTCGGATCACCAGTACACTGAACCGAAAACCCTTTCTTTCGGACGCATCTGATTCGAGAACCGAGGAGCTGATGATACTGCACAATCGTGATTCAGTGCTATTCAGTGAACTGATTCTGTGCTAATGTTTTGAGCGCAGGAAAACCGAGTACTTGAATGAAGGGCAATCTGGCCCTTCATTCAAGTTCATTTAATAACAAATACATCGCAATAGATTATGTATAGTAAGTGGATCATGGTTTTTGCGCTGATGACATCTAATTTATTTACTTTATAACTTCAAGACTTAAATCCTCGAATGCACATTATTGCTGTAACTGTATTTGGTTGTTGCAAAACTTAATTGTAAACTTTCATGATTATGAGGTTTTTAAGTCAAGTCAAGTCATCTTTATTTATATAGCGCTTTAAACTAAATACATTGCGTCAAAGCAACTGAACAACATTCATTAGGAAAACAGTGTCTCAATAATGCAAAATGATAGTTAAAGGCAGTTCATCATTGAATTCAGTGATGTCATCTCTGTTCAGTTAAATAGTGTCTGTGCATTTATTTGCAATCAAGTCAACGTTATCACTGTAGATGAAGTGACCCCAACTAAGCAAGCCAGAGGCGACAGCGGCAAGGAACCGAAACTCCTTCGGTGACCGAATGGAGAAAAAACCTTGGGAGAAACCAGGCTCAGTTGGGGGGGCCAGTTCTTAACCAGTAGTTAAAATCCAAGCTGCAGCAAAGTTAGATTGTGCAGAAGAATCATTTGTTTCCTGTGGTCTTGTCCTGGTGGTCCTGTGAGACAAGGTCTTTACTGGGGATCTGAATCTGGGGCTCTAGTTGTCCTGGTCTCCACTGTCTATCAGGGCAGTAGAGGTCCTTTCTAGGTGCTGATCCACCATCTGGTCTGGATACGTACTGGATCCGAGTGACTGCAATGACCCTCTGATCTGGATACAGACTGGATCTGGTGGCTACAGTGACCTCGGAATAAGAGAGAAACAGACAAATATTAGCGTAGATGCCATTCTTCTAATGATGTAGCAAGTACATAGGGTGTTATGGGAAGTGTTACTGGTTCCGGTTTACCTAAGTAATGCAGCCTAAAAATCCTTTAACGAATTTGGATATTAAAAGCATATTAGTATGTAATTTGTAAGCCATGTTAAAGAGATGGGTCTTTAATCTAGATTTAAACTGCAAGAGTTTGTCTGCCTCTCGAACAGTGTTAGGTAGGTTATTCCAGAGTTTAGGCGCCAAATAGGAAAAGGATCTGCCGCCCGCAGTTGATTTTGATATTCTAGGTATTATCAAATTGCCTTAGTTTTGAGAACGTAGCGGACGTAGAGGATTATAATGTAAAAGGAGCTCATTCAAATACTGAGGTGCTAAACCATTCAGGGCTTTATAAGTAATAAGCAATATTTTAAAATCTATACGATGTTTGATAGGGAGCCAGTGCAGCGTTGACAGGACCAGGCTAATATGGTCATACTTGCTGCTGCATTTTGGACTAGCTGTAGTTTGTTTACTAAGCGTGCAGAACCACCACCCAGTAAAGCATTACAATAATCTAACCTTGAAGTCATAAATGCATGGATTAACATTTCTGCATTTGACATTGAGAGCATGAGAGCATAGGCCGTAATTTAGATAAATTTTTTGAGATGGAAAAATGCAGTTTTACAAATGCTAGAAACATGGCTTTCTAAGGAAAGATTGCAATCAAATAGCACACCTAGGTTCCTAACGGATGACGAAGAATTGACAGAGCAACCATCAAGTCTTAGACAGTGTTCTAGGTTATTACAAGCAGAGTTTTTAGGTCCTATAATTAACACCTCTGTTTTTTCAGAATTTAGCAGTAAGAAATTACTAGTCATCCAGTTTTTTATATCGACTATGCATTCCATTAGTTTTTCTAATTGGTGTGTTTCACCAGGCCGCAAAGAAATATAGAGCATAACATCATCAGCATAACAGTGAAAGTTAACACCTTTTTTTGTGAAGATATCTCCAGAGGGTAACATATAAAGCGTGAAGAGTAGCGGCCCTAGTACTGAGCCTTGAGGTACTCCATACTGCACTTGTGATCGATGTGATACATCTTCATTCACTGCTACGAACTGATGGCGGTCATATAAATATGATTTAAACCATGCTAATGCACTTCCATTAATGCCAACAAAATGTTCAAGTCTATGCAAAAGAATGTTGTGGTCAATTGTGTCAAACGGAGCACTGAGATCCAAAAAAACTAATAGAGAGATACACCCACGATCAGATGATAAGAGCAGATCATTTGTAACTCTAAGGAGAGCAGTCTCAGTACTATGATACGGTCTAAATCCTGACTGGAAATCCTCACATATAACATTTTTCTCTAAGAAGGAATATAATTGTGAGGATACCACCGTTTCTAGTATCTTGGACAGAAAAGGGAGATTCGAGATTGGTCTATAATTAACTAGATCTTTGGGGTCAAGTTGTGTTTTTTTGATGAGAGGCTTAATAACAGCCAGTTTGAAGGTTTTGAGGACATATCCTAATGACAATGAGGGATTAATAATAGTCAGAGGGGGATCTATGACTTCTGGAAGCACCTCTTTTAGGAGCTTAGATGGAATAGGGTCTAACATACATGTTGTTGTTTTAGATGATTTAACAAGTTTATACAATTCTTCCTCCTATAGTAGAGAATGAGTGGAACTGTTCCTCAGGGGGTCTGATGCGATACTGTAGCTGACGGCTGAATGGTTGCAATTTTATCTCTAATAGTATTGATTTTAGAAGTAAAGTAGTTCATAAAGTCATTACTGCTGTGGTGTTGGGAAATGTCAACACTTGTTCAGGCTTTATTTTTCATTAATTTAGCCACTGTATTGAATAAGTACCTGGGGTTATGTTTGTTTTCTTCTAAAAGAGAAGAAAGGTAATCGGATCTAGCAGTTTTTAATGCTTTTCTGTAGGATAGGTTACTTTCCCGCCAAGCAATATGAAATACCTCTAGTTTAGTTTTCCTCCAGCTGCGCTCCATTATTCTGGATGCTCTCTTTAGGGTGCGAGTATGCTCATTATACCATGGTGTCAAACTGTTTTCCTTAACCTTCCTTAAGCGTAAAGTTTATTTAAAGTGCTAGAAAAGAGAGAGTCCATAGTTTCTGTTACATCATCAAGTTGTTCTGAGGTTTTGGATATGCTAAGGAATTTGGATACATCAGGAAGATAACTTAATAATCAGTCTTTTTTGGTAGAAATGATGGTTCTTCCATACTTGTAACAAGAAGTAGAATTTACAATTTTGGCTATATGAAGTTTGCACAAAACTAAATAATGATCTGCGATATCATCACTGCATAATTTCAACACTATCAGCATCAATGCCATGTGACAGTATTAAATCTAGAGTATGATTTCGACAATGAGTGGGTCCTGAAACGTGTTGTCTAACCCCATTAGAGTTCAGAATGTCTATAAATGCTTATCCCAATGCATCTTTTTCATTATCAACAGGAATATTAAAATCACCAAAAATTAAAACTTTATCTGCAGCCGGAACTAACTCAGATGTAAAATCACCAAACTCTTTAATAAAGTCTGCATGGTGCCGTGGTGGCCTGTATACATTAGCCAGTACATACATAACAGGGGATTTATCATTAACCTTCTGGAGTCTAAGGCTATTTTTGGGGCCTGGAGAAGTTTTGTCATGCCTTGACATTTGTGATTTTTTCAGTTTCTTATGAATATCTAAATGGGTATAATCTAATCTCACTGTAATCAGCACAAACTGGGCTATAATAATATGTGAAATGCATGCATGTACATAATTGTATTTCTGAGAAAAAAAATGTTATGCGTGGTTAGTGAAAAACAAAAAATGTTAAATTACTTGAACAAAGTCATAAAACACATACAGAACATTGTTTCCCGGGATTTTTGAGAACTGGAGCTTGTAGCCTAGAATTTTTCTTTCTAAATTATTTGAAAATCATCTTGTTTACTCACTCACAAAGAACAATATATTGATTTAAATTTTCTAAGACACGTTTTGTTGGTAAAAGTCATATGCGAGTAGGGGTCAACTATCATGAATATCATTGTGATTTACGCCTGAGAAGACAAAGGCCTACATAATGAGCTGCATAATGAGCCATTCAGTCAGCTGTGTCACAGAGAGGGTAGAGTTACAAGAAAGAATGTGAGGACAAAATAAATCTATATAATTGTATGTTTGTAGTTTATTTAGAATATATTTAATTATCCCACAACATAATTTAATATCCCCTTGGGGGAGCAGTTAAACAGTTTATTAGGAACAATCAAAGCTGACTTTCAAACAATTTTTTGGCATCATTACACAATCCTACAGAAATCCTTTTAACAATCTTATTTTCTTCAAAAAAAAAACATTTATTATTATTACTATTATCATAATTATTATTATTATTAATGTTGAAAAAACAATTCAGTTTTTTTAGGGGGAATAAATTGAAAGAACAGCATTGTTTTTTACATTTGTTACAGTTATCTCTATTTGTTACATTTATATTATTTACATTAAGCTTTTGAATTGTATAGTACTGTACATTGTTACTGAAACTTCATAATGTTTCACTTGATTATACATCATTATATGTCTGTACACTTATTGATACAACTCTACATAATTTGGTGCAACAAAAAAATACATGATAAATAGATATGGAACAATTCAGCAGATACTGCACAGAGATACTGCACAAAGTAAAACTGTTTCGTGAGCGTCGTATAGGAGGATCCTGGTATAAATGTCTGGTGGTGATGTGCTTTAATTACACGGCATGCAGGAAAAAATGTAGGCTAATTCCTGCGCACAATTTTCTATTTCATTACCTCGATTTGCTAAATCATGTACACTATTTATACATCAAGAGAACAAATTAGTAAATTGTGCATACGGTTTAGCAAATCAATAAAATGTAAAAGAAATCGTGGATGTTTTAGTAAATTTTTTCTTGCATGTCATGATCAGGGCTCTGTGCTCACTAAAAGAGGATAAACCTAAACAATATAGCAATTACCAAAGAACCATAATTCTTGAGCTTCTCAGAAAAAAAAAAAAAACATTCATAAAGCGTAAATACCCTTACGAAAAATAACCATGGTTTTATTATAGTAAAACTGTAGTAACCCATGGTTTTTTGGTGTGTTGACTACCATTTGTATAACCACAGATTTACTACAAATACCATTGTTAAACTATGGTTAATTTAGCAAAACCATGGTTAATTTGTGGTTACCATGGCTTAACTATAGTAACCATGGTTTTTTAGTTTTATTTGTAGTAAAACCATGGTTAATTTTCATAAGGGTATATGAAAAATGAATACAATATAGAGATTTCTAGCATCTCTCCTGTATTATTTGTCCCACCCCAAAAAACAAAGTTTTTAAGAAAATGAACGTATTGACTTTCTCAGAAGAATCTGTGATCTCTGATTACTGACTGTTGAGAAGACTCTTTCAGAAAGTGCTGAGGAGGCAAAGTTAGCTGCCGGACAGCCGATAGAGAAGAGAAACAGTGTCTTTCTTACCCCAGCAGCAGACAACAGGCTGTTCTGAGGGAAGGACAGGAGGCTTGATGCAGTGTTTTGCTGTAGAACAAGGCTTCTTCTCAGCACCTGATGTTCTTCAGAAAAGAGTTCCTCTAGTGTAGAGTCAGACATTCAGATTTCTTGCAAACTGGAATCTTTTAATAACATTTAATATATTATTGCATATTATTGTTCTTAGTTCCTCTGAACTCTATTGGTAATGATGGAACTTGTGACCACAGTTGGTTTTAGGGAAACGCACCCCATATTAGAAATGATGGGGAAGAAAACTTAGCATTTCTGGATAGTCAAATTTTTTCAAAGTTCAAAACATTGAAAAAAAAGGTAATCTTTTGTAAAATTACAAAAGTCTTATCTACCACTGGTATTCAATTTTATGCATTCTTGCTATTAGCCCCCCCCCCCCCCCCCCCCCCCCAAAAAAAAAATACATGTAACTGTAGTGTAGACAAACATTTTGTGCAGCACAACTGTTTTCGACACTGATAATAATCACAAAAATGTATTAAGCAGTAAATCATCATATTAGAATGATTTCTGAAGATCATGTGACACTGAAGACTGGAGTAATTAATGCTGAAAATATAGCTGTGCATTATGGAAATAAACTATACTTTTAAAATATATTTAAAACTTTTGACCAACTGTGTACATTACTACATTTAAATGAAAACTCAACTTGTAATAAACAATGCACACATTCTTAAAGAAATTACATTCTGGTGATTACTTCCTTCCCTCACTGCTGTCAGTTCCCTTCAGTTGTTCCCAGACCTACTTCTTTTTAATCTTTCCCTCAAATCTACAGAAACAAACAAATAATTTTATAGACGATTTGGATAAGTCATGAATTATAAATATATATTGAATCGGCACACAAGTATCTGGATAGTATTGAATTGGCAGATTAGCGTATCATCCCAGCCCTAATTACTATAGTCAAAACAATGAAACAATGAAAGGCTCAAAATATTGCACACATATAATACACAACATCAATATCTCTTCTCTTGGCGTTTTGAACATTTCTATAAATACACGCTGTGACTCTGTGTTTTGTCAAGCGCATAATTATGCGCACTGGTTGTGTATAAGCACTGCGCACTGTATAGGAGCCATACCCTTTCGTATTATAATACATTAGCACAATGAAAGAATATTACGTCTTTCTTGTTCTGTCCCATCTACCACATGTTGCTGCCTTCATTACTGTGCTATACATTTAAAAGAAATGTATTTTACACACACACACACACACTTTTGCACAGTCTGTCATACCGGTGACTTGTTGTTGCTGCAATAGACTCATTTTGCAGCATTAAGGTTAACGATTAATTGATTAATTGATTGTTAACTTAAACTACGATCGATCATGGAAATTATTGAAAATTTACATCCCTACAATTAAGTATAGAAATTCTACATTGATTTAAAAAAAAAAATGCAAAAAACGACACTGATATCAGATCGGAATTACTCTCTCTTCTCATAGTGACAGCCAATCACATTAGTTTTTTGGTATTGCATGCACTTGATTGGCTTGAGTCTGCGCTAGGGTATTTGCATGAGATGTTCTGACTGGAGGATGGCTGCATTGGCGCTTGAAAAGTTTTCAAATTCTGCCACGACCAATGGACACAGAATTAATTTCACCATGCTTGACGTCCCTCCATTTAAAAGTAAACGAGAGGCGTTGATGCCCCGTGTGATGGGGCGTTATGTGTCTGGATACCGCTGCACAAATCTTTCAACCACGAGAAATGTAGTTCCAGCACGGCCTTACATCCAGAACAGCAGAATGGTCAGGATGACCTGAAACACATAAGGTGAGGTGAAGGTGAAGGTGAAAGTGACATTCAGCCAAGTATGGTGACCCATACTCAGAATTTGTGCTCTGCATTTAACCCATCCGAAATGCACACACACAGAGCAGTGAACACACACACACACACACTGTGAGCACACACCCGGAGCAGTGGGCAGCCATTTATGCTGCGGCGCCCGGGGAGTAGTTGGGGGTTCGATGCCTTGCTCAAGGGCACCTAAGTCGTGGTATTGAAGGTGGAGAGAGAACTGTTCATGCACTACCGCCACCCACAATTCCATCCGGCCCGAGACTCCAACTCACAACCCTTCGATTGGGAGTCTGACGCTCTAACCATTAGGCCACGACTTCCCTACATAACCAACTGAAATCAATTTAAATGTATTCAGTCTTGCCTGAGTGATGCTGAAACAACCAGGTTTAGTTTTTCACCCAGGATAAACTGCTTTCTGTGGAACGAAGAATGATCTCTTGATCCTGGATCCTTCCTGCCATCCATTCGGAGATGATTTGCATGATATGTGGTTGTGTCTAAAGGGTAATGAATCAATGTTACAAGAATACTGATAGCAGCACTATTGATCCTGTAGCTTATATAAATGTTATCAGTACCGAACAAGTCAGGAACCAAATTAGTACCAGTTCTTGAAACCCATCTCTACTTGTAATAGTTGTCTTGTTGCTGCTGCCCAAACTGTCTCTTCACCTGATGATAAATATATGTCTTAATTTTAAAGCAATAAATAATACATTTAGATTACTAGGTGGTAACAAATATATTTCTTTATAAGGAACTCACTGAATCATTGACTTAACTGGTGGCAGTCAGGCCCTAAAAAAGTGAACAATTTGTTTACTTTTTGTGAAAGGAGTATCAGATCAATTTGAGAATTAAACTAGCATTAAAAAGCATGCATGTGATAAACACCATCAACACCAATAATGAACAGATGACATAATTTACAAGCCTGCCACTTGAGGGAGAAAAAGGGAAATTATTAATCCCACATACACTGAACATGATTTCGGCAGCCTCAGTCTAATTAACGTTATACTTTATACAGCGGTTTATATTCAAGTTCACAGCATGGCTAGCATGAGCATCATCAAGAGCGAGCAGCAGACATTCAAACAAACTAATTAACGTTACTACGGTTAAAAAAAAATAATAATTAGAAATTGAATACTGTATACTTTATCGTGTTCAATTTCAAATAATTTAAAACAGGTAAGGTTACATTAGATTTTAACAGTTAACGTTACCTTAGACCACCTCTGAGACTGCTTTTGAGCTAATTAACGAAACAACATTTATTTATGAAATTGAATGTCAAAAAACCTACAAAAATACAAAACACTACTCCTTTTTGATAGAATTTAACGTTATATCAGTTAAAATCTATGAATAAAAGTAGATTTATAGCGCTTACCTTTCCTCCGTATCCGTCCGCTTTAAGGTTTAAATGTTCATTTGTCCTGTACTCTCTTTCATTAACAACATTATCACCATTTGCTAAGTAAATTATTATTATTTTTTTGTTCTGAAACTAATGGCAAATATATATATATATATATATATATATATATATATATATATATATATATATATATATATATAATTCATGCCATCTTTTAACATGCTTGATGATTTTTTTGTATAATTTATTACCCAAAAAATAGGCTGTTCAAATGGTATCTTAATAATAATAATAATACATGTAGTGCAATAATATTGAATGTTATCTGAAGACCAACTGATCACGTCGCTACAACGTCCCCAATGGGACTAACTAGCGACGTCTTTTGAGGACATGCCCACAACGTTTCTGGGAAGTTATCGTGCGTTCAAGTCCTCCTGGGAAGTTCATACGCACGAGGTGGGAAGTCAAGTCAAGTCAAGTCACCTTTATTTGTATAGCGCTTTAAACAAAATACATTGCGTCAAAGCAACTGAACAACATTCATTAGGAAAACAGTGTGTCAATAATGCAAAATGATAGTTAAAGGCAGTTCATCATTGAATTCAGTGATGTCATCTCTGTTCAGTTAAATAGTGTCTGTGCATTTATTTGCAATCAAGTCAACGATATCGCTGTAGATGAAGTGACCCCAACTAAGCAAGCCAGAGGCGACAGCGGCAAGGAACCGAAACTCCCTCGGTGACAGAATGGAGAAAAAAACATTGGGAGAAACAAGGCTCAGTTGGGGTCCAGTTTTCCTCTGACCAGACGAAACCAGTAGTTAAAATCCAAGCTGCAGCAAAGTTAGATTGTGCAGAAGAATCATTTGTTTCCTGTGGTCTTGTCCTGGTGGTCCTGTGAGACAAGGTCTTTACAGGGGATCTGTATCTGGGGCTCTAGTTGTCCTGGTCTCAGCTGTCTTTCAGGGCAGTAGAGGTCCTTTCTAGATGCTGATCCACCATCTGGTCTGGATACGTACTGGATCCGGGTGACTTCAGGGACCCTCTGATCTGGATACAGACTGGATCTGGTGGCTACGGTGACCTCGGAATAAGAGAGAAACAGACAAATATTAGTGTAGATGCCATTCTTCTAATGATGTAGCAAGTACATAGGGTGTTATGGGAAGTGTTCCCGGTTCCGGTTTACCTAAGTAATGCAGCCTAAAAATCCTTTAACGGATTTGGATATTAAAAGCATGTTAGTATGTAATGTGAAAGCCAGGTTAAAGAGATGGGTCTTTAATCTAGATTTAAACTGCAACAGTGTGTCTGCCTCTCGAACAATGTTAGGTAGGTTATTCCAGAGTTTAGCTGCCAAATAGGAAAAGGATCTGCCGCCCGCAGTTGATTTTGATATTCTAGGTATTATCAAATTGCCTGAGTTTTGAGAACGTAGCGGACGTAGGGGATTATAATGTAAAAGGAGCTCATTCAAATACTGAGGTTCAAAACCATTCAGGGCTTTAAAAATAATAAGCAATATTTTAAAATCTATACGATGTTTGATAGGGAGCCAGTGCAGTGTTGACAGGACCGGGCTAATATTCAATTCAATTCAAGTTTATTTGTATAGCACTTTTTACAATATGAATCGTTACAAAGCAACTTTACAGAAAATTATGTTTCTACAATATTTAGTAGTAGCTTATGGTGGTGACTGTCAGTTTGTGCACGTTTGACAGGATTTTTAGAAAAAATTAATACAAGACGTAGTCAGCTAGACGATGAACATTATTAAGCTAATGAATAAAAATGCACATGTGATCAGATGCAACTACACTCACAATTTAAGAGATACATTATTCGAATGCTTGGCAAAAGAGATGCGTTTTTAATCTAGATTTAAACTAAGAGAGTGTGTCTGAACCCCAAACATTATCAGGAAGGCTATTCCAGAGTTTGGGAGCCAAATGTGAAAAAGCTCTATCTCCTTTAGTGGACTTTGCTATCCTAGGAACTACCAAAAGTCCAGCGTTTTGTGACCTTAGGGTGCGTGATGGGTTGTAGCGTGGTAGAAGACTAGTTAGGTACGCATCAGCTAAACCATTTAGGGCCTTATAGGTAAGTAATGATAATTTGTAACTGATACGGAACTTAATAGGTAGCCAGTGCAGAGACTGTAAAATTGGGTTAATATGATCATATTTTCTTGACCTGGTAAGGACTCTAGCTGCTGCATTTTGGACTACCTGTAGCTTGTTTATTGAAGAAGCAGGACAACCACCTAGAAGTGCATTACAATAGTTCAGTCTAGAGGTCATGAATGCATTAACTAGCTTTTCTGCATCAGAAACAGATAACGTTTCGTAGCTTGGCAGTGTTTCTAAGATGGAAGAATGCAGTTTTTGTAACATTGGAAATATGATTTTCAAAAGACAAATTGCTGTCTAATTTGACACCCAGATTTCTGACTGTAGAGGAAGTAACAGTACATCCATCTAGTTGCAAATTGTAATCTACAAGATTCTGTATAGTGTTTTTTGGTCCAATAATTAATGTCTCTGTCTTATCCGAATTTAATTGGAGAAAATTATTTTACATTTTTAATACACTCTGTTAGCTTAGATAATTGAGAAGTTTCATCTGGTCTTGTTGAGATATATAGCTGAGTATCATCAGCATAACAGTGGAAGCTAATTCTGTATTTTCTAATAATATTACCAAGGGGCAACATATATATTGAAAATAGAAGGGGACCTAGGACGGATCCTTGTGGCACTCCATATTTTACTGATGATAAATGAGATGACACCCCATTTAAGTAAACAAAATGGTAGCGATCGGACAGGTAGGATCTAAACCATCTTAGAGCCTGCCCTTGAATACCTGTATAGTTTTATAATCTATGTATGAGTATGTCATGATCTATGGTGTCGAACGCAGCACTAAGATCAAGTAAGACCAGAAATGAGATGCAGCCTTGATCTGACGCAAGGAGCAGGTCATTTGTAATTTGCAAAGTGCAGTTTCTGTGCTATGGTGGGGCCTGAAACCTGACTGAAATTCTTCATAGAGATTATTTTTATGCAGGAAGGTGCTCAATTGAGCAGACACAACTTTTTCTAAATTTTTTGACATAAATGGAAGATTTGAAATAGACCTATAATTTGCCAGTACACTAGGATCTAGTTTTGGTTTCTTAATAAAAGGCTTGATAACAGCCAGCTTGAATGGTTTTGGGACGTGACCTAAAAATAAAGACAGAGATGTATAGTAACGAAGTAGAACTACTTCGCTACTGTACTTAAGTACTAAAAGGCGGTATCTGTACTTTACTAGAGTATTATTTTTTTCTCCTACTTCCACTTTTACTTCGGTACATATTTTCGCAGAGTTTAGTACTTTTACTCCGATATTTTTTTATGTGCTGCATCGTTACTCGTTACAATTATAATAATGTTACGAATCATTCCATTACAAACCACTGCCAGAACTGTAGATGGCAGGTTTGATGAAGCTGGCACATCATTAAGCGAATCAAGCGAGACTGCGCGTGCTGACTGAACTGCTGTGAAGAGAGAAATGAACACCGAGCAGAGCCAGATAATGACTCGTTCACGAGTCAAGAACCGGTTGCATCGGTTTTCGGATGACCAGTAACGTTAGTTCTTTCTGACAGTTCGATTCAATAAACCAGTTGAAGAAAACAGATCACCGATTCTTTTTCGCTCGATGCAATGGCGTCATTGGCGTTGACTGCACATGGGCTCATAACATTAACACAGAATCAGTTCAGAATCAATCACCAAAAGAAAATAGTTCGGTTCCAGACGCTCTGTGTGTCGGTTTGCTTCACGCTAAATCACACATACGCAGTATCATCAGCTCCTCGGTTCACGAATCGGACGCGTCTGACACAAACGGTTCTTGACTCGTGAACGAGTCATTATCTGGCTCGGCTCGGTGTTCATCTTCAGTCCTCTCTTCACATCAGTTCAGTCAGTGTACTGTTTGAGTCAATGAATTACTCCGGGATATTGGTTTGTTTTAACTCAGAGGGAGTGTCAGACACATTAAACAAGTTAACATCTTAATTCATCTGTGGATTAATGCGTATTGGAGACGCGAACGGTTTAAAACGATTCAGTTCGATTTGGTGGACTGTTTCAAAAAGATCCGGTTACATCGAATGATTCGTTCGCGAACCAGATATCACAAACTGCTTTGTTTTTAACTGTCTTACAACAGACACGGAAGAGAAGACAATGCTGAATAAAGTCATAGTTTTTGCTATTTTTGGACCAAAATGTATTTTCGATGCTTCAAAAAATTCTAAATGACCCTCTGAGGTCTTACGGGTTTGAAACAACATGAGGGTAAGTTATTAATGACATCATTTTGCAAATTGGGCTAACTAACCCTAGTAACCGTTTTTTGTTTACAAGAAGTTACAGTCAAAGGAATTGTGATTTGTCCTTTAGGTTAATCATTTGAAATAGTAAAAACAATATGTTCAAACTTTTGACTACTTTCTTTAATAGCTACATAACACAATACTTCTACTTTTACTTTCAGTACTTGACTAGTAAATTTTAAAATAGACTACTTGCAATACTTAAGTACAAAAAATGTTGAATACTTTAGTACTTCTACTTAAGTGTGGTGCTTAAAGAGCACTTCTACTTCTACTCAAGTCACTTTTTTGATAGAGCACTTGTACTTTTACTCAAGTATGGTTCTCTAGTACTTTATACATCTCTGAATAAAGACGAGTTAATGATATTGAGAAGCAGTTCTTCGGCTACAGGTAACAACTCTTTCAGGAATTTAGTGGGTACAGGATCTAATAAACATGTTGTTGGTTTAGATACAGTGATAAGTTTATTTAGCTCTTCCTGTCCTATGGTTGTAAAGCACTGCAGTTTATCTTTGGGTGCGATGGATGAAACTGAAGTGTTAGACGCTGTAGAATCTACATTCGCTATTGTATTTCTAATGTTATCTATTTTCTCAGTGAAGAAATTCATAAAGTCATTATTATTTAATGTTGGTGGAATATTTGAATCAGGTGGCGTCTGGTAATTTGTTAATTTAGCCACTGTGCTAAATAAAAACCTTGGATTGTTTTGGTTATTTTCTATGAGTTTGTGTATATGCTCTGCCCTAGCAGTTTTTAGAGTCTGTCTATAGCTGGACATACTGTTTTTCCATGCAATTCTAAAAACTTCCAAGTTAGTTTTTCTCCATTTGCGTTCAAGACTACGAGTTTCTTTCTTCAGAGAGTGAATATTACTGTTATACCATGGCACAGTACGTTTTTCTCTAGCCTTTTTCAATTTGATTGGGGCAACAGTTTCTAATATATTAGAGAAAATAGTGCCCATGTTGTCAGTCATTTCGTCTAATTCATGTGTATTTTTGGGTACAAATAGCAGTTGAGATAGATCAGGCAGGTTATTTGCGAATCTTTCTTTGGTGGCTGGAACAATAGTTCTGCCCAGAAGGTAACGCTGAGAAATATAGTTAATATCAGTTACAAGGAAAAGGTCTGTAATATCAACACTTTGAGATACAATATCTATAGAAGTAAGATCGATTCCATAAGATATAATTAAATCTAGTGTATGATTAAAATGATGAGTGGGCCCGGTGACATTTTGCTTGACTCCAAAAGAGTTTATTAGGTCAGTAAACGCAAGTCCTAATGTATCATTTGTATTATCAACGTGAATATTAAAATCTCCCATGATTAGCGCCTTATCAACTGTAACTAGAAGGTCTGAGAGGAAATCTGCAAATTCTTTTAGGAATTCTGTATATGGCCCTGGTGGTCTATACAAAGTAGCCAGAGTATTTGTATTACTATACAAAGTAATATGGTCATACTTTCTGGTTCTAGTAAGAAATCTTGCTGCTGCATTTTGGACTAGCTGTAGTTTGTTTACTAAGCGTGCAGAACAACCACCCAATAAAGCATTACAATAATCTAACCTTGGGGTCATAAATGGATTAACATTTCTGCATTTGACATTGAGAACATAGGCCGTAATTTAGATATATTTTTGAGATGGAAAATGCAGTTTTACAAATGCTAGAAATGTGGCTTTCTAAGGAAAGATTGCAATCAAATAGCACACCTAGGTTCCTAACTGATGACGAAGAATTGACAGAGCAACCATCAAGTCTTAGACAGTGTTCTAGGTTATAGAACATCTACTATCTAGGTAGTTTTTAGGTCCTATAATTAACGACTCTGTTTTTTCAGAATTTAGCAGTAAGAAATTACTCGTCATCCAGTTTTTTATATCGACTATACATTCCATTAGTTTTTCAAATTGGTGTGTGAGTATCATCAGCATAACAGTGAAAGCTATCACCATGTTTCCTGATGATATCTCCCAAAGGTGACATATAAAGCGTAAAGAGTAGCGGCCCTAGTAGTGAGCCTTGAGGTACTCTATACTGCACTTGTGATCGATATGATATATCTTCATTCACTACTACGAACTGATGGCGTTTATACAAGTACGTTTTAAATCATGCTAATGCACTTCCATTGATACCAACAAAGTGTTCAAGTCTATGCAAAAGAATGTTGTGGTCAATTGTGTCAAACACAGCACTAAGATCCAATAAAACTAATAGAGATACACCCGCAATGAGATGTTAAGAGCAGATCATTTGTAACTCTAAGGAGAGCAGTCTCAGTGCTATGATACGGTCTAAATCCTGACTGGAAATCCTCACATATACCTTTTTTCTCTAAGAAGGAATATAATTGTGAGGATACCACCTATTCTAGTATCTTGGACAGAAAAGGGAGATTCGAAATTGGTCTATCATTAACTAGTTCTTTGGGGTCAAGTTGTGTTTTTTTTTATGAGAGGCTTAATAACAGCCAGTTTGAAGGTTTTGTGGACATATCCTAATGACAATGAGGAATTAATAATAGTCAGAAGAGGATCTATGACTTCTGGAAGCACCTCTTTTAGAAGCTTAGATGGTATGGGGTCTAACATACATGTTGTTGGTTTAGATGATTTAACAAGTTTATACAATTCTTCCTCTCCTATAGTAGAGAATGAGTGGAACTGTTCCTCAGGGGGTGTCACTGTCTGATGTGATGCTGTAGCTGACGGCTGAATAGTTGCAATTTTATCTCTAATAGTATTTATTTTAGAAGTAAAGTAGTTCATAAAGTCATTACTGCTGTGGTTTTGGGAAATGTCAACACTTGTTGAGGCTTTATTTTTTGTTAATTTAGCCACTGTATTGAATAATTACCTGGGGTTATGTTTGTTTTCTATCTAGCAGTTTTTAATGCTTTTCTGTAGGATAGGTTACTTTCCCGCCAAGCAATATGAAATACCTCTAGTTTTGTTTTCCTCCAGCTGCGCTCCATTATTCTGGATGCTCTCTTTAGGGTGCGAGTATGCTCATTATACCATGGTGTCAAACTGTTTTCCTTAACCTTCCTTAAGCGTAAAGTGCTAGAATTTAAAGTGCTAGAAAAGAGAGAGTCCATAGTTTCTGTTACATCATCAAGTTGTTCTGAGGTTTTGGATATGCTAAGGAATTTGGATACATCAGGAAGATAACTTAAAAAGCAGTCAAGTGATGGTTCTTCCATACTTGTAACAAGAAGTAGAATTTACAATTTTGGCTATATGAAGTTTGCACAGAACTAAACAATGATCTGAGATATCATCACTTGGCTGAATAATTTCAACACTTTTAAAATCAATTCCATGTGACAGTATTAAATCTAGAGTATGATTTCGACAATGAGTAGGTCCTGAAACGTGTTGTCTAACACCAATAGAGTTCAGAATGTCTATAAATGCTGATCCCAATGCATCTTTTTCATTATCAACATGGATATTAATGTTACAAATGGGGTGTAGTGCTAAACAAAAGACAAAAGTGCTCAAGGAGGACATGGAACAAATGAAGACACCAGGGGGACGACAGGTGGAGACTGCACCGGTGGGTGAGGAGCCCAAGATGGAGCAGTGCAGCCGCAGAGCCAGGGTGAGGTCGAGGATCCGGAGGGCCTAGGTGGAGCAGAAGGCTTAGACGACCAAGGCGGAGATGGGGACCTGGAAGACCGCTGTGGAGCCAGAGCGATCGAGGATGGAGGTGGAACCAGAGGGAAGGAGGAGCCTGACAGAGCCGGAGGGATGGAGTGACGAGGTGAAACCAGAGGAATGGAGTCCCTAGGCGCCGGATGGTCGACGACTGACCAAGGTGGAGCCGGAGGGATGAGGGAGCCCGGTGGAGCAGGTGGGACGCCAGGCCCTGGTGGAGACGAGGGAGCTAAGAGCCAAGGTGGAGCTGCTGGGTCGAAGGACAGAGGAGGAGTCCAGGGCTCCGAGGCTGGAGGCGGAGACAGGGCTTTAACACGCCAAGGCGGAGCTGGAGACTGGCAGTCCAGTGGCGAACCATCGCGCCCAGATGGCGCGGACTGAGGGTGAGCTACGGGACTAACTGGCAACAGCAGAGCTGACGTCGATGAACCGGCTGGGTGGAACCAGCAGAGAATCAGAAATTTCAGGGCTGGGCCGAACCAGCGGAAACGGATAATAGGAACTGACTGGAGGAGGTAGGAGTGGGAGACTGAGAGGGTATACAGATATAACCAGCGGAGAAACAGGAAAATTAGGAATTACCTCCATAGACCAGTCCATAAGGTCCATAAGTTGCTCCATATTTTTTCCCGAGACTGAATGCAGCTCATCCTCAGTCGCGGAAGTGTGGGCAGGGCTTTCCTCCATGCCCTCGATCTCCACTAAGACTCCCACGATGCACGGTGTTGCCGGCTCACACACCTGGTCAGTCGCGCTCTCAAGATCCTGCTCCCTGTCGGTGAATGGCTCGGGCTCTGCGGCTGCGGTGGGCTCTGGCTCTGTGCGGCTTGATGGTGGCTGGCTGGTCTCTGGGTCGGGAGTGGGACTGGAGACATCCTCTTCGGCGGTGCAGATAGTCCATGAAGATCCATTTTTCTCCAGCACCCACTCCACGAAAGCAGCTAAATCCTCTCGGGGACCGTTCGCTGGCAGGTGTGCCTTACGGGGAAGTGGGTAAGGCTCGCCAGATCGAGAAAGTCCCTGGTATGGTCCTCCAGCGAACCGTCCAGTTGCTCCAGGCACAGGAGACAGACTGCTGGGATGGCCATTCTTGGAGAGAGACAAAAACAAAAATAAAAGAAAGAAAAATTGCCGCTAAATTAACTACATTGTTGTGGTCCGTGACTCTGTTACAAATGGGGTGTAGTGCTAAATGAAAGACTAAAGTGCTCGAGGAGGATATGGATCAAATGAGGAGTTTACTAAAGGAAGAAGGAAAATACAGACAATATATTATGTTTACAATACAATATGATCTCAGGTTAACACTCACATTCACATACAGATGCAGATTAACATAACGGGTATTTAAACACACAGAATGTAATGAAGGAACTGGAGACAGGTGGGGAATAATCAATTAACCAAAACAAGAAGGAAGGTGACCAAATACGGGAACAGAAAGTTCATAAATGTAACAATTAAAATCACCAACTATTAAAACTTTATCTGCAGCCAGAACTAACTTGGATGTGTAACAACATATGCAGGTCATCGATTCATGGGTTAAATTCAGCCTGGCGCCAGCCTGGCTGGACTTAAATTATTTTACGACAAGAAATTCCAGAGTCACGTGGGCGAGCTTCAAAGGAGACCTGAAAACCCCCCCCAACACACTGGAGACAAAGGAAACCTTTCGTAAAGTTCCTTACTTTTGTAAGTCCTTATTAATATGTATTTTAAATATGTTTATGGATTGCATAAAATGGTTAATTCTTGTTATGTGAAGAGTATAAGTTGCTAGCTTATACTTTAGGAAATGTCTCTCCTCATTTTAACTTTCTCAAAGAGAGCCATGTTTCTGCAACCCCCACCCCTGCAGGTCGTAAAACTTTACGACCACACAGGACTACACAGGACAGGAAACCTAATCCTTACAAAAGAATGGTAAAATGTACTCAAATGTAGTCTTAATGTGTATGTTATTGATTTTGCGGTGCATTAGAAATTTCCCATATAAATTGGGACTATCTGCAGTGTTATCATGTGTTAATCAAATCTTTAAATATGTGTAATTCTGCATTTGAATGTAACTTCATGTTTTGATCATTTATATATATATTATGTTTAGTATTGTTCTAATCGTCATGCTCTGACAGACCCATTTATCTAGAGCAAAGTAATGAAAAATTTATGTAATCTGAATTACAAACTTGCTAGAATAATCCCTGGAATTTGGACAAGCCCTAGATCTCCAGGGGGTTGTCTCCACAGAGACAAAGGAACTTTTCCCTCCGCTTCAGATCGCGGACTTTCATTGGCTGTTTACGCGGAAAAGGGGCGTGAACCATTTCAAGCCATAAGAACAACCGAACAAGGTCCGCCCTCTCTCTTCTTCTCCTTCTCCGTTCTCGGACACGCTGCTCTCCTGTGCGACCAACGTTGCTTCCGCGCGGCCATAGGCCACGCTCATAGCGCAAACCCCATCAGCACAGGGGCTGAAAGAAAAAGCCATTTTAATGGCTCCTTTGGAAGCTTTCGTTTTTGTTGTTTCTTTTCTTTTCTCTACTAAGTTTATTCAACTATTCGCCTCTCCACGCACGGAAGACGAATTCTGGAACATTGTTTGTTGAACCTTTCAAATACCGCGCGAGGACAGAACAAAAGACCACGTTTTCCAGCGTGCGCCGGTCTCCAGCACGCGCACGCCGGTTTCAAAAGATCCAGCGCGCCCCGATGTCCAGCTCATGCACAATGGACACTTTGCAAGTATCACTTTCTCTATGGAGATTTAAATGCTGCTTTAAATTATTGCTGTGATCTGATCGTTGTTGGCTTCCAAAAGTTACTGACTATGATTTCCATACCTGAGCTCCTTATGTGATCTCATTCTATTTTCTCTCTCTCTCTCTCTCTCTCTCTCTCTCGCTCTCTCTTTTATTTGGATTCAGTTATGTCTTGTAAAGCTTACTGTTTGTATCGTTGTACGCATATTTACTCTGTGTGATTTGTAGTTTGATGTATTACTAGTTTAATTATTAAAAACCCATATACTGACGATTGGCTTGGACTCCTTGATATCTCAGATCATTATTTAGTTCTGTGTAAACTTCATATAGCCAAAATTGTAAATTCTACTTCTTGTTACAAGTATCGAAGAACCATCACTTCTACCACAAAAGACTGCTTTTTAAGTTATCTTCCTGATGTATCCGAATTCCTTAGCATATCCAAAACCTCAGAACAACTTGATGATGTAACAGAAACTATGGACTCTCTCTTTTCTAGCACTTTAAATACAGTTGCTCCTTTACGCTTAAGAAAGGTTAAGGAAAACAGTTTGACACCATGGTATAATGAGCATACTCGCACCCTAAAGAGAGCAGCCCGAAAAATGGAGCGCAGCTGGAGGAAAACAAAACTAGAGGTATTTCGTATTGCTTGGCGGGAAAGTAGCATATCCTACAGAAAGGCATTAAAAACTGCTAGATCTGATTACTTTTCTTCTCTTTTAGAAGAAAACAAACATAACCCCAGGTATTTATTCAATACAGTGGCTAAATTGACGAAAAATAAAGCCTCAAGTGTTGACATTTCCCAACACCACAGTAGTAATGACTTTATGAACTACTTTACTTCTAAAATCGATACTATTAGAGATAAAATTGCAACCATTCAGCCGTCAGCTACAGTTTTGCATCAGACAGTGCACTATAGACCCCCTGAGGAACAGTTCCACTCATTCTCTACTATAGGAGAGGAAGAATTGTATAAACTTGTTAAATCATCTAAACTTACAACATGTATGTTAGACCCTATACCATCTAAGCTCTTAAAAGAGGTGCTTCCAGAAGTCATAGGTCCTCTTCTGACTATTATTAATTCCTCATTGTCATTAGGATATGTCCCCAAAACCTTCAAACTGGCTGTTATTAAGCCTCTCATAAAAAAGCCACAACTTGACCCCAGAGAACTAGTTAATTATAGACCAATCTCGAATCTCCCTTTTCTGTCCAAGATACTAGAAAAGGTGGTATCCTCACAATTATATTCCTTCTTAGAGAAAAATTGTATATGTGAGGATTTCCAGTCAGGATTTAGACCGTATCATAGTACTGAAACTGCTCTCCTTAGAGTTACAAATGATCTGCTCTTATCATCTGATCGTGGGTGTATCTCTCTATTAGTTTTATTGGATCTTAGTGCTGCGTTTGACACAATTGACCACAACATTCTTTTGCATAGACTTGAACACTTTGTTGTCATCAGTGGAAGTGCATTAGCATGGTTTAAATCGTACTTATATGACCGCCATCAGTTCGTAGCAGTGAATGAAGATGTATCATATCGATCACAAGTGCAGTATGGAGTACCTCAAGGCTCAGTTCTAGGGCCGCTACTCTTCACGCTTTATATGTTACCCTTGGGAGATATCATCAGGAAACATGGTGTTAGCTTTCACTGTTATGCTGATGATACGCAGCTCTATATTTCCTCGCAGCCCGGTGAAACACACCAATTTGAAAAACTAATGGAATGCATAGTCGATATAAAAAATTGGATGACGAGTAATTTCTTACTGCTAAATTCAGAAAAAACAGAGGTGTTAATCATAGGGCCTAAAAACTCTACTTGTAATAACCTAGAACACTGTCTAAGACTTGATGGTTGCTCTGTCAATTCTTCGTCATCAGTTAGGAACCTAGGTGTGCTACTTGATCGCAATCTTTCCTTAGAAAGCCACGTTTCTAGCATTTGTAAAACTGCATTTTTCCATCTCAAAAATATATCTAAATTACGGCCTATGCTCTCAATGTCAAATGCAGAAATGTTAATCCATGCATTTATGACTTCAAGGTTAGACTATTGTAATGCTTTATTGGGTGGTTGTTCTGCACGCTTGGTAAACAAACTACAGCTAGTCCAAAATGCAGCAGCAAGAGTTCTTACTAGAACCAGGAAGTATGACCATATTAGCCCGGTCCTGTCCACACTGCACTGGCTCCCTATCAAACATCGTATAGATTTTAAAATATTGCTTATTACTTATAAAGCCCTGAATGGTTTAGCACCTCAGTATTTGAATGAGCTCCTTTTACATTATACTCCTCTACGTCCGCTACGTTCTCAAAACTCAGGCAATTTGATAATACCTAGAATATCAAAATCAACTGCGGGCGGCAGATCCTTTTCCTATTTGGCGCCTAAACTCTGGAATAACCTACCAAACATTGTTCGGGAGGCAGACACACTCTTGCAGTTTAAATCTAGATTAAAGACCCATCTCTTTAACCTGGCATACACATAACATACTAATATGCTTTTAATATCCAAATCCGTTAAAGGATTTTTAGGCTGCATTAATTAGGTAAACTGGAACCGGAACACTTCACATAACACCGTACTTTCTACATCATTAGAAGAATGGCATCTACGCTAATATTTGTCTGTTTCTCTCTTGTTCCGAGGTCACCGTGGCCACCAGATCCAGTCTATGTCCAGATCAGAGGGTCACTGCAGTCACCCGGATCCAGTACGTATCCAGACCAGATGGTGGATCAGCACCTAGAAAGGACCTCTACTGCCCTGAAAGACAGCGGAGACCAGGACAACTAGAGCCCCAGATACAGATCCCCTGTAAAGACCTTGTCTCAGAGGAGCACCAGGACAAGACCACAGGAAACAGATGATTCTTCTGCACAATCTGACTTTGCTGCAGCCTGGAATTGAACTACTGGTTTTGTCTGGTCAGAGGAGAACTGGCCCCCCAACTGAGCCTGGTTTCTCCCAAGGTTTTTTTCTCCATTCTGTCACCGATGGAGTTTCGGTTCCTTGCCGCTGTCGCCTCTGGCTTGCTTAGTTGGGGTCACTTCATCTACAGCGATATCATTGACTTGATTGCAAATTAAAACAGACACTATTTCAACTGAACAGAGATGACATCACTGAATTCAATGATGAACTGCCTTTAACTATCATTTTGCATTATTGAGACACTGTTTTCAAAATGAATGTTGTTCAGTGCTTTGGCGCAATGTATTTTGTTTAAAGCACTATATAAATAAAGGTGATTGATTGAAAAGGTGACTCCACCCCACTCACATTATGAGTCACTGAGATGTCTGATCTTTAGCTACAAGCTCTAAATTTAGAAACTAAATTTATCATAAGGATAGGATAATATTTTCATGGCCAGAGAATACTTTTCCTTGAATTATAAGGCGTGATAACTTTATTGAAAATTGATAGGTCAACAGTGGTTTGCTGGTCATACCACTGTTTGATTTGCAGTAATTTACAGTAAGAGATATCACAATAATTGGTATGAAGAATGGAATATTGACATATTAATGAGTAAGTTACAGTGCCCTGTGATTATTTATTGGTATAGGCAATTGAGCTATTTTTCATAATCAATCAAATTTAATGTAACTGTCATCTGAGATATAAATTAATCATATTCCTGATTAATTACTCAAATTCCCTATATATCATTTGAGTTAATTATTCTGTAAAACTCATTGTTGCTACAGAATTGGTGGAGGATGCGGGCATTTCAAACTTCGTTTTGTGAGCAATCAATCTGTGTATATGGTTTTTAATAATTTCTGCACGTGCGCTATGAAATTATGTAATGTTTCTTGTGAGATAAGTCGCAAGACGCGAACTCACTCAACTGACTGAGGCAAAAGCTGGTCAGTCAGCGCGCTAGGTATTTGTAGAAACTTAACAGTATAGTCACTGTTATTTTTAATGAAAGTAAACTGCAGTATAATGTTAAAAGTATCCTGTTAAGAAAGACCAAAATCTTTTTACAGTGAGAACATTTTAATATGAATAATTAAAAGATAAAGAAATCTTTTATTAGTTGCAACATGTAAATCTGAACATGAACGATGTTCCTCTGATTCAGTTAAAAAGGCCTTGCTTATTAAATATCGTTATTGAATTTGTGGTAAACCACATGATATTAAAAAAAAAAATAAACGATAAAAACTCCTGGTCTAAAATTGGCTTAGCTACCCGATTTTTAAACCTAAAACATTTAAATCATAAGTGCTATTTTGATAAATGTTTATTGGAGTCAACAGTTGGAAAATTCCTGTTTTTGTTACATTTGTGTTTTGGAAGTGAATGGATCCTTCCTTCATCCTATGTTAATATAGCACCTCAGAGATTAAAACCTTTGGTTTGTTACTTGTGATTTTTGATGCAGAAAATCAGCCTGACAAACGACCAGATAATTTCTAAGTCATATTGAAATTGTAATTCCGCTCTCTAAACACCAGAGGGAATGTGTGGGTTAGAAATTTCAGGGTACACCCTGCTTTCTGATTCCAGCTTGTATGAGTGCAAAGCTGCCATCCCGTGGCCGTTTCAGATAATGCGCTCTGATTGCTAATTTATAATCCCTTGTGATGTATTTGAATTAGATGTCTAAATTCTCGATAAGTATTTGCATTTACAGCTTTGCTCGTGTGAATAGTATTACAGGGAAACAAAAGAATGTTCCCTGCCTTTGACTGTTTACATTTACTTTGAGTTTGGTTCAAACATGATTTGAATTAAAATGTAATTGTTAATAGTGGAAATCTAGATGTGTCAGGTCAACTACGGTTTGACCCACTTAGAAGGTAAGCCATCTAGTGGCATTCTCCTGTTAAATCGACTAACAGACCTCTGTCTTTTCCATTCTGTTTGAATTGCATGTCCACTTTTACCCTTTTTGATTAATCTCACACTGTTTGATTAATTTCCTAATTATTAATGATAACTTACAAGCTATCATGGGTTATTATAGGATATTATTCAGATTTTCCTTTTAATTCTTACATGCTTATTTTAAATTTTGATTTAAACCAGTTTTGAATTTTTAATTTGAATTAAGTTTTCTGCTCAGCAGGTTAAAGACAGAGAAGCAGTACTCCCCCCCCCCCCCCCTTGTGGTGAAAACCAGCTACTCCTTCTCCCTTGTTTCATTCCTGTCTTTTAATTTGATGTTTATTATTTTTCTTCTCTCTTTTGACTTAGGTTATTTTGATAATTACCATTATTATCATAATTCCTTTGTTTTGTTTTATTATTATTAGGTAAAGCTGTTACCTCTCCTCTCTACATATATAGTTACTCAATTGATGTTAAACAAACCAAACCTTAATTAACTTTAAGTTTCCTTTGTTCATCCTTTGTGTATATGATTGTAGAACTCCCTTGGTGATTGGACAGTCATCTCAGGTTTCCAGTGAGCAAGGCTGCCCGACCGGTGTTACCGATACTGGCTGCGAGTGAAACTCGGTTCCTCTTGTCTCAAGAGACATCAGCAATTTTGCCACTCCGAAGGTTGTGCTAAAAGTCACAAGCCGTTCGAGACGGCGCCACGCCAGAGTAAGGGAGGACCGGGGACACTGCGGTTCAGTGTTTGGGGAGCACCGGGGAGGTTGACCAAGCCACTGGTTCCCACCTGAATGACTTCAATTCACCCAGGTGAACCCAATATGATAAAACCCATCCACTTATTATAAACCACAGAATATTAGATATTCCCCCGGATATATTTTAAGTGTTTAACCCTTTTGCTTCTTTAAGCCACACCACATTTCTAGGTTTCCTACCCAGATAGCCCATTCACCTGTTGGCCCTATCTTAAAACCTAGCAGTAGGCTTAGGCCTCCTTATTCTCACTAACACATTGTGTTTCTATTGTTTTTATCTCATTTCAAGTGTTGTTTCACTTTGATCTTTTTCTACCCTCTGTTCTGTTGTGATTTTGTTTCTTTCATTTCACATAGAGACAGTAACCTGCGAGCCACCAACGAAGTTAAATCGTAGAACAACCAGCAGCCGGTGTCATCACACGACCCGCTAGGCTACTGCCTGTCAAATCTCCATTTCAGGTCCTTCGTTGACCCAAGTTAATTGGCTACTTAACTGTCTGACTGTTTGCATCAGTTAGCCCCAAAATTCTCATAAACGGCACAGCCCGTATGAATATAGCTCGTTAAATGTAGAACAAACTTGCATTGGTCTTTTTGTGTGTGTGTGCTGTGCTTCTCTCACCGACAGAGAATCAGGATGTTCCAGGCATCCAGTCCAGCAGTCCACGGGGGCCACCTCTCGACATGGTTGAAAGCAGTGACGACCCCCTTCCTACCCAAGGACGCCAGTAACCTGCAGCACCCAGAGCAACTAGACACCGAGCTATATGAACTGATGGCACACGATCCAAACCAAAGCGACTACTAAAGAGAACTCGCCAGGATCTTCGGAAGCCTAGTTCACATTCTCGTCACCCAGGCACGGCTCAGTGAACGGAGCAACATCGCGGAGGAGGCCTGGAAGGACCAGGCCCCAACCCAGAGTCATCTTGATCAGCTCCTCCTCGAGACCCAGGACCAGCGCGAGAAAAAGGACGATACAGATCCAGAGCTACAGAAAGGAGTTGAAAGACTTCACAATGCCCTGCAAGATCTTCGCCTCGACACAGATCAAAGAGAACAGCAGGAGAGAGAAGCCCGAAAAGACCTCAACAAAAAACTCCAGCAAGGTGGCGCTCTCCTAAAAAGAGCAGAGACTGAACTGAAAGAAAGAGACTATAAAACCTGGGCCTGCAAAACACACTTGCAAGCGGCCCGAGCTAAATTCAACAAGCTTACTCTGCAGAGAGACAAGCTCCAAGATGAACTTGACACTGTTAACACAGAACTGAGACAATCTCACAGATTACAGAGTGGCTGCATCGGAGAAACGCACACCACAAAGCTTCTCCTGGCCCGCCACTCCAACCCTTTCAGCCAAGAACCCAGAGCTGAAAAAGGGGGTGTAAGCTCACGGCTCAAGAAATCACCAGCCAGCTTACAAGAACACCTGTCAACAATGGAGGGAAGAGAACCCTTCCAGAGAACGCATGTCACTAAACCCTGCACTGCTCACAGAGAACTTCACAAGCTAGCCAGAAGCATCTCTGCATTCAATCCAGATCCTGCAGGAGGACATGACGTTCATGCTTCTTTACAAGCCATTGACTTTCATGTGCAAACTGTCGCCAACGTGACAGATGTGAACACATTGTACCTGTTAAAAATCACGTCCAGCCATGATGTGCATTGTTTTATGGATCGTCAACCAGAGACTGTCAAAGTGTACTACCAGCAACTGCTACAGACTTTGATTCCTGAATTCTCTGATCCAGACTCAGACCATGGGCTCCTTATTGCTATGGACCTCAAACAGGGCCGATTTGAAAACCCACAGACTTTCTGTAGTCAGCTACGAAACACCTACTTCGGAGCATGCAACGAACCAGGTATGGAACAGGATTTCAACTTAAAAACTCTGTTCCTCCTAAACCTACATGCCAGTTGGAGTTTTCATCTCAGAGTCCCAGCGTGTCTCCGTAACAGGACTACAGAAGAGTTACGGAACTTAGCCCACAAAGCTTGCACCAAGCGAAAGACTATTTGTGAAAAGACTGTGTAAAAACCCAAAGTCTCTGTCTCTGAGCACTGCTTGGAGTTAACCCTAGATGGCGCCCTACAACACCACAGTCACAGACATTTTTACAGAGAGTCAATACCGTTCCAAGCCAGCAGAGGGCAACACAGTGCAGCCATGTCTGAGACAGCAGAGATCCTGAGGGTGCTGAAAGTGCTTCTTCACATGAAAATTCACAAGGAAGATGAGCCAAGCACCCAGAACACTGCCCGTCATCTACAGACCACAGAGCTAACTGTTACAGCACAAAGTGACAACAACACCCAAGCTCCACAGTCAACAGCTGCACACCCTGAACGAGACAGCACAGGTCCTCACACCAGGTACCACAAACACAAGGTACCAGAAAATGCTGTTTTGACTACCTGCCTTCGCAGCAAGCCATACAAGACCGGTCCTCACCACCCACCGATCGTCACACCTGCCCTGATGCCAACATTCCTGGGCAGCCTTGTCAAAAAGGGGGTGGGCCGAAAAGGAGTCAACAGGGAAGACCTGATCGACACAGGATTAAACCTGACGGTGATCTCCTCTCCTTTTCAAAAAACTCCAATTTGAAGCTAAGAGACAAGATCGAACTCTTACACCTCAAAATTATGAACTGAATGTACAGGTGTACAGACAGGATGACATCCAGTTTGAACAGGTTGTTTCCATTCACCTGACAATCGTTCCTATGAGTCTTATACATCCCATGTATGTCCCACCAATGAACACTCATACATTGCTCATCGACAAGGACCTGCTAGAACACTTTGACCCTTTTCTGAACTTCAAACAGCTAAAAGACTTTGCTCAAGTGCGAGAACCTCTTTCTCTCCAGCCACACAGGTTGCTAGAGCCAGACTGTCAGGTCACAGAGGTCACGGGAACCCCAGCAGCCAGCCATGAGTACAATGCCCTAACGACAGGCTCAAGTTCATGCCTCTGTACCTTAGTCAACAAACAGGGTACGGTGGTACCAGCTTACACCAAAGGGGTCGCTGTTCGGCTCAACCTGCAATGTGATCAAACCTTACACCACACGCTGGGTTTCTTCCAATCCTCACCTGGATGTGTGGAACTCGGACTCACACTTGCAAACAACAAGCATGTCAAACACCAACACCTGTTCCAGCAATGTGATAACATCACAAAAACACACAATGTGATCATGTACTGGAAGAAGGTAAAAGGACACTCGAAGTTACCAAGTCTAGACAAGGACTTTAAAGATAACACTGACACCCTTGCCAAAACTGGCACACTAAACAACATTCTGTGGTCACTCCCAACCCACCCACCCACATTCAAGGTTGAAGTGATTACACACAGCATAAGAACTTTACTAGCTAAACTTCCTACCTCAGAATCGCTTACGCTGGCTCCGTTGTCTACACAGACCAACATAGCGGACATGCGGGCTTCTGAAACCTCGATAATGACTTTGCTTTACCACCTCTCAGACCCCTCCATCCACCCTGGCAACCAGTCTACAGTCACTGACAACCAAAGCCCCAGACCACTGCATGATACACAAACCATGCTGCGTGTACAGAACAATATTGTGGGTTGTGCACCGTCTGACATCACAATGCCAGGGCTTGTAATGCCACGGAGCAAAAGGGGGATAATGCCAATATATTTCCATGACGCAGCATGTTCTGCACCACGCAGCACCAGAGCCACTGACAAAACACTGAAGCAAGCGTCATGCCAGCAGCAAGATGTGGCAAAACATGGGCGAGGGCGAGCTAAACCCAGTCGCCGCCCACGAAGCAAAGAGACTGTCCTGTCCAACCAAAGACAGGCCTTGTTTGTTTCTTTCTCCCCTTTCTCTCTCTCTCTCTCCCTATTATCTGTACCAGGATGCTGCTGTGGTTTGCCGTGCCGTGCTGTCAGCCAAAGAGAGGACAGCTGCCACCGAGAAAACCGCTGAGACTCCTGACTACCGATGACAGGGCACACTACCCCAGCACTGTAACCGAATACAGCTGTACAAGGTTCCGATGGAGAGAGGACTCCCTCACTCACACTGAGGCCGATGTAAAACACATGTCCAGCCAACATGAGAAAGTGACTGTTACACAAATGGAGTTAAGTGGACACCACCACCGCTCCAAACAGTTCCCGGGAGCTGTGCTTAGAGCCGCTGCTGCCGCCAGAATGTTTAACATTGTTATGTCCAGTATCAATGCAGTGAACCAGACCGTAAACTCCTTGAAATCACTGTTTACTGTCTTCCAGAAGGACTTTACCCAGACTCAGCTGTTTACAGCGTTAACAACAGACATGCTGTGGGAGGTTAGCTCCTCCAATGACAGCCTAACCACGAGTAAAACCCCACCGTACATGATACCCTTAAGCCTTGTGTTAACTGTGCCGTCTTACGCCATCACCATGCCAGCTGACCTGCAACAAATACACCTGGCCAACTCTCTGGATAGTGCCTTCCTACGGCACATCAACCCCAAGCAGAGAGAAGTGAATGGGCTCCTGAACCAACTCATCAGCAAGTCAAGCCAAGTCTACAGACCTAAAGACATTGTCAGTGTCAGGATGTGGAAAAGCAACACCCACACCAAAACACACATTCCAAATGTGGTGGCCTACCACGACAGTGACACACAGCTGTACCTGGCCCCAAACATGCACATGTGTACTTTAACCAAAGACATTCATTATCTCTGCCTTAGCAAACCCTTCCTCAGACACAACTCTGAAGGAATCTGCGAGCTGCAACCCTGGGTCAGCAATACGCGCTGCCCTGCCGAAGACAAGCCTCGTACACAAGTCACATAAACGCAAGCAGAGATTGTGGTTAACAGATGGCTCGTCAACACTCCTGTGCGCTCAGCTACGCTGACCTACGACCAGCATGACACCGCCACCCGTGCCAACCTGCTTGACCAAGCACTGAAAGGTACCACCCAATACATTGACATTACTCCTGTCGACACAGCCCTCCAAGCACAGCCTCGACAGCCCGTTCTGAACTCGTCATCTGCGGTCCGAGTCTGGACTGCTCCCGACACTTCACGGTGCATCTCCACTGTCATTGGTCCCGCCCTGACTCTTGGCGTGACCTTCATCCTATACAGGATACTCAACGAGATGCAAACCTCTACAGCCAAACTCACGACAACTGTGGCTTGAGGTCTCCGATGGAATCCCCGGAAAGGGGGTGCCAAGTCAAAGACAACACAGAACCTCATCAAGCTGAATCCTCAGCTTCAGGAACCACCTGCCATCATGACCCACCTGCTACATGACCATCACGATTCACCTGTCATCTGCCCATCCTGATGATTGCCGTCCGATGATGTCCACACAGGGACTTCATCTGACGTAAAGGGGGAGATGTAACACATATGCAGGTCATCGATTCATGGGTTAAATTCAGCCTGGCGCCAGCCTGGCTGGACTTAAATTATTTTACGGCAAGAAATTCCAGAGTAACGTGGGCGAGCTTCAAAGGAGACCTGAAAACCCCCCCAAATTCCTCCAACACACTGGAGACAAAGGAAACCTTTCGTAAAGTTCCTTACTTTTGTAAGTCCTTATTAATATGTATTTTAAATATGTTTATGGATTGCATAAAATGGTTAATTCTTGTTATGTGAAGAGTATAAGTTGCTAGCTTATACTTTAGGAAATGTCTCTCCTCATTTTAACCATGTTTCTGCAACCCCCACCCCTGCAGGTCGTAAAACTTTACGACTACACAGGACTACACAGGACAGGAAACCTAATCCTTACAAAAGAATGGTAAAATGTACTCAAATGTAGTCTTAATGTGTATGTTATTGATTTTGCGGTGCATTAGAAATTTCCCATATAAATTGGGACTATCTGCAGTGTTATCATGTGTTAATCAAATCTTTAAATATGTGTAATTCTGCATTTGAATGTAACTTCATGTTTTGATCATTTATATATATATTATGTTTAGTATTGTTCTAATCGTCATGCTCTGACAGACCCATTTATCTAGAGCAAAGTAATGAAAAATTTATGTAATCTGAATTACAAACTTGCTGGAATAATCCCTGGAATTTGGACAAGCCCTAGATCTCCAGGGGGTTGTCTCCACAGAGACAAAGGAACTTTTCCCTCCGCTTCAGATCGCGGACTTTCATTGGCTGTTTACGCGGAAAAGGGGCGTGGACCATTTCAAGCCATAAGAACGACCGAACAAGGTCTGCCCTCTCTCTTCTTCTCCTTCTCCGTTCTCGGACACGCTGCTCTCCTGTGCGACCAACGTTGCATCCGCGCGGCCATAGGCCGCGCTCATAGCGCAAACCCCATCAGCACAGGGGCTGAGAGAAAAAGCCATTTTAATGGCTCCTTTGGAAGCTTTCGTTTTTGTTGTTTCTTTTCTTTTCTCTACTAAGTTTATTCAACTATTCGCCTCTCCACGCAAGGAAGACGAATTCTGGAACATTGTTTGTTGAACCTTTCAAATACCGCGCGAGGACAGAACAAAAGACCACGTGCTCCAGCGTGCGCCGGTCTCCAGCACGCGCACGCCGGTTTCAAAAGATCCAGCGCGCCCCGATGTCCAGCTCATGCACATTGGACACTTTGCAAGTATCACTTTCTCTATGGAGATTTAAATGCTGCTTTAAATTATTGCTGTGATCTGATCGTTGTTGGCTTCCAAAAGTTACTGACTATGATTTCCATACCTGAGCTCCTTATGTGATCTCATTCTATTTTCTCTCTCTCTCTCTCTCTCTCTCTTTTATTTGGATTCAGTTATGTCTTGTAAAGCTTACTGTTTGTATTATCGTACGCATATTTACTCTGTGTGATATGTAGTTTGATGCATTACTAGTTTAATTATTAAAAACCCATATACTGACGATTGGCTTGGACTCCACCCCACTCACATTATGAGTCACTGAGATGTCTGATCTTTAGCTACAAGCTCTAAATTTAGAAACTAAATTTATCATAAGGATAGGATAATATTTTCATAGCCAGAGAATACTTTTCCTTGAATTATAAGGCGTGATAACTTTATTGAAAATTGATAGGTCAACAGTGGTTTGCTGGTCATACCACTGTTTGATTTGCAGTAATTTACAGTAAGAGATATCACAATAATTGGTATGAAGAATGGAATATTGACATATTAATGAGTAAGTTACAGTGCCCTGTGATTATTTATTGGTATAGGCAATTGAGCTATTTTTCATAATCAATCAAATTTAATGTAACTGTCATCTGAGATATAAATTAATCATATTCCTGATTAATTACTCAAATTCCCTATATATCATTTGAGTTAATTATTCTGTAAAACTCATTGTTGCTACAGATGTAAAATCACCAAACTCTTTAATAAAGTCGGTATGGTGTCCTGGTGGCCTGTATACAGTAGCCAGTACAAACATAACAGGGGATTTATCATTAACATTTGTTTCTCTGGATAATGTTATATGTAGCACCATTACTTCTAACGAGTTTTACTTGAAACGTTGTTATAAATTGAAGCAACACCTCCCCCTTTGCCTTTTAGACGCGGCTCATGTTTATAACAGTAATCTTGGGGGGTGGATTCATTTAAAATAATGTAATCATCAGGTTTTAGCCAGGTTTCTGTCAAACAGAGCACATCTATATTATGATCAGTGATCATATTATTTACAAAACGTGTTTTCGTAGAAAGGGATCTGATATTCAATAAGCCAAGCTTTATCATTTGTTTATCCATAATGCATCTGTTTTTTATTTGTTGAACCTCAATTAAATTGTTAATCTTTACTTGGTTTGGACGTTTTTTGTATTTTCTAGTTCGGGGAACAGACAGTCTCTATAGTGTGATATCTAGGTGAAAGAGTCTATTTGTGTTGAGACTTATCTGACCTCTGTGATGTGAGGCAGCTAGCAGACGGTCAGATTAGCCAGTCTGTCTGCTTCCTGACCTGGGCCCCAGCTAGTCAAGTATAAGCACTAAGACTATTTGCCATATTTCTAGAGAGAAGAGTGGCGCCATCCCAGGAGGGATGAAGACCATCTCTTTTCAACAGGTCAGGTCTGCCTCAAAAGCTCGTCCAATTGTCTATGAAACCTACAGTATGTTATTCTGTGGGCACCACTTAGACATCCAGCCACTGAGTGATGACAATCTGCTATGCATTTTATCACCATGGTAAGCAGGGAGGGGACCAGAGCATATTACAGTGTCTGACATCGTGCTTGCAAGTTCACACACCTCTTTAATGTTATTTATAGTGATCTCCGACTAGCGAAGTCGAACATCATTAGCACCGGCATGAATAACAGTCTTAATGTATTTACGTTTAGCATTAGCCAGCACTTTTAAATTTGCCAAGATGTCATGCGCCCTGGCTCCCGATAAACATTTGACTATGGTGGCTGCTGTCTCTGTATTCACCTTCCGTACAATAGAATCACCAATAACTAGAGCACTTTCATCAGGTTTCTCAGTGGGTGCATCACTGAGTGGGGAGAACATGTTTAATGTTTTGATCGGAACAGAAGAGCGGTGTTTTGACCCACGACTATGCTGCCTCACCATCACCCAGTTGCCCTGCTGCAGGGGCTCTGTTGCTGGAACCGAACAATGTACAGGAATCCCTGAGCTAGACGCATCCAAAGCCGTATCTAGAGCCCTAACATTCTTACTGTCCTCAATTAAAGTTTGGATGCGTGTCTCTAATTCTAAAATCTTCTCTGTCAGCCTATTTCCCTGCATTTATCACATGTGAATCCCTCATCTGTGACAGAGATAAATAAACTGTACATGTGGCAAGAGGTGCAAATAACAATAGCAGTAGAAGCCATTACTCACTGTGCTTGATGAAATATTCTTGCGGTTGTTTGATGAACTTCTGAAAAACTGGAGCGAGAGAGAAGAGAGGAGAAAAGAAAATAGCGATAGGTTCGAATGAAAATGCTAACAAGCTAACGAGTGCTAATGCTTTGCAGGTGCACTGGACTCACGGATATAAAATAAAAGTGAACGATAAAAATTAATCTGATAAGATTGATAGATAATATCATAAATATGGTGTGAATTAAGTAATATTTTATCACTTTAAAAACAGAGAGTGATAGTAAGATAATGATTCTAGAGAAAAAAATAAATAAAAAAATAAACTGACTAAAGTTATGATTGCTGACTTTATATATTTGAATGTTTGATCGGCAATGACGTCATTACGTCGAGCGTAAAAGAAAATGTAAGGAGTAGAAGTAAAAAGTCAGCTGAAAAATAATTACCCCAGTAAAGTATATATACCCAAAATTAAGAAGTACAAGTATTTGTACTTCATTACTTGACACCTCTGCCCCTAATTTATTTCCTTTATAACTTCAAGACTTAAATTCTCCTATGCACATTATTGTTACTGTATTTGGGTGCGTTGTTACAAAACTTAATTGTAAACTTTTCATGATTACTGACTTTAGGCTTGTTTGAGATGAGCAAAATCTGTGCAGAACCGATCTCCGGTGATCACCGCGAGATGCGTGCCAGTTAGAAAATTGTCCGAGCTACGTCCGCCTTGCTCTGATGTCATGCTGATGTGTGCCAAAAAACTCTTGCGACGGCGAGGCGGCTATGTCGGATTGAGCAGTCGAGCGCAGTTCCTCTCCACCCACTGCACTGATCAAAAGCATGATGGGAAACGACTGACGACACAGCTTCATGCTCATTGGCTGAGAATGTCAACTGATAAATTTGCTTTATTCTAAATATTAGATTACCCATTTATTTATTAATATTTACATGCGAATTAAACAAAAATATGCCTAGTGAAGTTAAGAATTAGGACGTGTTTATTTTATTTTCCTCTTAATTAGAATTCTTCTTTGTTTTAAAGAGCCACACAGATGGGAAATCAAAAATTACCTGTATTACAGTGTATGATGTAGCTGTCCATCTGTGTAAACAATGTGCAAATAATAAAACCAAAAAGTACACGATTTATAAAGTTATTGGCTTCTAAAGTAAGGAGTCGACCCTGAATCGCTGAAACAAGTCGTTATAGATTTCAAATCTTTTGCCCATCACTATGTACGTCACTAGGAGCACTTTGCATAATAATCTCCGCCTACCGTGTTGGGAGAAACGGAACTCTGACCTGCCCCACCCCCCCACACAGACGCTCTGTTTGGTGTGAGAGCATCATGTCGAGGAGACCGTTTGTTTTATTTTCACTGCCAAAGAATGAAGATCAGAAGAACCAATGGCTAAAATTCATTTTCACCACAATACCAGAGCAGTACAACAAATCCCTTTTGTTGTGTTCACAACATTTCACTGATGACTGCTTTTCTAATCTCGGTGAGTACAGCGGGATTTTCAAAGCGTTTGGCCATAAAAGATGGTTTATTACCAACTTTATTTAGAGTATCTCCGAATCACAACGCGAAGTATGATTATGAAGTTATGTGTCTGTTTTCTCCCGAGCGTCTTATCAGTATGTGTGCTGTCTGCAGCCTTTGTTTGTGCTGATCGTCATGTACAAACACGTAATTAAAATGAAGTGTAACTCCGTGAATACTCAACGAAGAGACATGAGAGAGATATCTATAGAAAGCTTGACATGTCTACTTTAAACTAAACAAGTGCTGCTAACAGATATTCTGTGATAAAGTAATCCATATGAAAACAACGCGATGTCTGTTTTTCATGTCTCCCTTCGTTTTATCCAATGTGACCACGCCCCCGCGCTGAACGCACTATTCAGATTCAAACTGAAGCGCGCGGTTTGAATACACCCACAAAGAAGAAAAAGCAGCGAGACTGTTCAAGTTTTTTATTTTACTGTTTGCTTCGCGGTGAGAGGAATAAGACATAATTTACCCCAAACAGATGCTAACGCATAGTTTACCATGGAGGTGTGTACGGAACAACCAATCAAACCTGACTATGTCATGAGTCAGGTTTTTCTTCCGTTTTCTCTCTCGCACGCTCTCTCTCTCATTTACACACACACATACCTTATTAGCTTTATTATTACTCTTTCTCGGTCCCGCTGACCTCTCTCTCTTCATGCACCTGCTTGTCATTGCTCGCGCTGATTTGCTTTGACACCTGTTTCTACTTTGCCCTAAGTGTTCACCCTTTATCTGGTGTTTGCTCTGGTAGATTCTTTGTTGGACTATTGTTACATGTCATGCATTTTGTCAAGCAGTTACATCCTGTCTACATTGAGAGGTACTCACCTATTCTTGTCTTGTCTGCCTGGAACAGTCTAGCCCCAGAGTTTTTGCTGTATTCTGCTGCTGTTGCTGCTGATTGTTAACCTATGTGGTTCTCTCACCCTGCCTGAGTTATCTTCTCCTGAGCCTCAAGTCTGCTACAGGGAGTCCTGTTCCGTTACTCATCGAGACAGGAGTCTTTCCGTTTGTTCAAGTTTCTATTTACCAGTTCTGTGTGCTGAAGAGACGGACTACCTTTGTTATTTATTATTTCATTAAAGACTGTTATTCCTGTCATCTCTGCTTTTGGATCCTTCATTTACCAGCGTGACAGACTATGTTAGTTGACCAATCAGAACACAGTATGCTACCGAAAGGTGGGGTTTAAGGAAACTGAATCTTTTGAACAGCTTCATGCGAATCGTTTGGGGATCTCTGAGAATTGAGGTAATTTTAAAATTATATTTTGACAAAATGACAATGTTTTTTAACCTTGGATGGATTTAAACCTAATGTACAGGACTTATAAACAGTGATAGGAAGCTTAGAATTTTCATCTTACTGGCTCTTTAATTTTCACTTTATTCTATTGTATGTTTGTGTGAATTAATAAATCAGTCCATTAAAATTATACATGCACACATACATATCTAAATGGCCTGTTTAGCCATTATGCCTCATGTTCGTGTGGTTTCATCTGAGAAGTGTCAAGTGTCACATGATGACAAAACAGTGTTATTTCCATGACATCCACTTCGTCTGCGATTAAAAAAAAATTGCTGACATTTGCAGGCAACAAAACAGCGAGAGTCAGGAAGTTTCCGACTTCAGAGGTCTTTTTTGACCCCTTTGCATTTTTATTCATTAGCTTGGGTTAAACTAATTTTACTTTGTTGGATCAGCAGCTATGCTAATGATGTCTCTATTTTGTTTCTATGTTTTGCCACGGGATTTACATTACATTACTTGTATTATTATTATTTTTTTTTTCTAAAATCATTTTTTTCATGCACAAACTACTAGCTACTACTAAATATTGTAGAAACAGAATTTTCTGTAAAGTTGCTTTGTAACGATTTGTATTGTAAAAAGCGCTATACAAATAAACTTGAATGAGAAATGTTGCTTGATACTATATTTATGGGGGAAGCATCACCCAAACTCTGAAATAAGCATACAACAAGCATGTTGCTTTAGCTGCTTATGCAAAATATTTGAATGAACTATATGGGGGAAGCATACACCCCCAATTTAAGTGTCTAACATACTGAAAAATCACATTAAGGTGGGAGGTGGGAGCGTCACCCAAAGTTAGCAATAGAGGATATGCAACAAGCTTGTTTCTTAAAATGCTTAAATCTCATGTCAATCCAGATTACCCACAGAGCAGTACCGAATCCCCATCTCCAAAAGTCTCCAGCCTTGTTATATCGGCAAGACAAAAAAAAAGATTCAGATTCTCTCTGGAAAACCAAGCTCCTGTAGGCATGCTGTGGGTGGAGCTATAATACTGATGTTTCATGTTGTTTTCATTAACATATATTCACTTATGTGCTTGAAATTCTCGAACAAATCCTATGCAGCGCTGCCAACGAATTCCTGATGAATTGCATTTATGGCGAGGTCTCGCTCTCCTCTGGTCTACATGTGTGCAGGCGTACATTCCCGAGAGAAATGCTCATGGAGTTCCACCATCATCTACTGTACGTCATTAGATCCATGATTGAAAAACTACCGAAACTTGTACAACCCATAAGTAAGCTTTTCGGCACAGAAAACTCCATTCATCCAAATTGGCCATGTTTAGCATGAAAATCCATCTCTTAACATTGAACAACTCTGAATCCATGAAACACCATTGTAGACCCCCTTTAAGCAAATGTGTGATACATATGACCCTTTGCTGCGGCAAGCACGAGGAGCATGTAATATGCATTAATGCTGTAAGTTGCATAATTGCAACGAATATGCAGGTCATCGATTCATGGGTTCTGAACTAATGAATCATGGTTCGTTGAACATCTAAAACAATGCAGACCCAACGCTTGTAGATTTTGAATTCAGGCATATAAAATGAAACCTTTTTACACCAAGTGCCTGGCCTGGCTCCAGCCTAGCTGGATTTAAATTATTTATGACAATAAATTCCAGAGTCACGTGAGCAGCCTCAAAGGTGAAACGAAACACCCACATTCCTAAACACACACACACAAACTTTTCCTTACACTCTGCATGTAAGCCCTTAATAATATGTATTTTGAATATGTTTGTGCATTGCATAAAATGGTTAATCCTTGTTATGCGAGGATTATAATTTGCTGACTTGTAAATTGTAAATGTTTCTCCTAATTTTAATGTTCTCAAATAGAATCATCGAGTTGTAACCCTACCCCCTTAGCAGCTCATAAAACTTTATGATCCCACTGGGAAACAGGACATGAAAAGCCAGCCCACTGGCACCTTCTCTCAATGTATTCTAAACTATTACCTTTTCTCAATGTATTCTAAATGTATTAAGTATTGCTTTTTGGTGCATTAGATGTTTTCCATAATCAAAAATTGGAGTATCCACAATTTTATTGTGTATTAATCTTTAACTGTGTGTAATTCTGCATATGAATGTAACGTTGTGTTTCTATCAGTTATATATGTACTTTTTGGTGTTTTTGGAATTGTCATGTTGTGACCCAACTATCCACCTAAATGCAAGGTGTGTAAAATGTATTAATCTGGAATTACGAACTTGCTGGAATATCACTGCTGAAATCTTATAAGCCAGAACTTATTAGAGTGGGTGTTTCCCCAGAGACAAAGGAACTTTTTCCCACTCCAGATCGCGGACGTTCATTGCTTGTTCACACGAACAGAGGCGGGAACCATTTCAAGCCATAAGAGCTGACCCAGGAAGTTCCTCCCTGTCTCTTCGCTTCCCCTTTTTGGCTCTTCTGCTCGTCCTTCTTCACGGCCTTGGTCCGCTCTCCTATCGCCGTCCCTCTCAGCACTGGGGCTGAGAGAACAGCCGCTCTCATGGCTCCTTCGGGAGCTTTTATCTCCGTTGTTTTTGTTTATTTTCCTTACTAAGTTTATTCACCTATTCGCCTCTCCACACGAGGACGACGAATTCCGAAACATTGCTTTGTTGGACCTTTCATATATCGCGCGATTCCGCAGCAGCCCGGAAGACACGAAAGAACATTCACTGAACGAACCGTTTAACATCAAATCTGCGCTGGATACTAATATCCAAACTATAGTGAAAACACTATCAATTAGCACAGTAACAAGATCGGCAGTTTAAGACATTAACTTGTAAGCACAAAACACAAGATACTTCTCTTTCAATATGAATAAGGCTTTATTAGATAAATCTAAGACATATAAGCTAATATAACACATAAACGCACGCACTCACACATTCAGACAAGTTGCAGGAAGATCGAAAGTTAGGGAAAGATGAGTTTAAGAGAATGGAAGTATGGAATCCCAAGTTTACAGCAATACGTTAAATTGCATATACATGAACAACCACCAATCACGTAATTAGCCCTCGCATAGAGTTCCTCAGTGAGGTTAAAATTATATTAGATACACCAGCACAAATGTCTGAGGATACATTGCCTTGGTTTCCTGTGAAAAAGGAATCCCGTTGAAAGGGGTATCCCGATGTCACTGATTGGCTGGAAGTTCAGTAGTCGCTGAAGTGACGTCTTAGGAAGGCCCGTGGTTGGGCGTTGGCTGAAGGTGCAGTTGTGTGGCTGGTTAAAGTTGAACGGTCAGGTGTCGGAGGCTCGACGTTACAAAACTTAAATCAGAACACGAAACTCTCAAACGGAAAAGAAAAGAAATAAAGATTGACGAGACAAGGTTGTGTTCCTTCTCATTGTGGCTAAGTAGCAGCAGGCTTGCAGGCCGAAGAATGCTGGAACCGCGCTCAAACAGTGATGACTAAACAGCATGGCTAGAGAAGCTAAAGCTAGGTAGCAAAGATACAAGCTAAAAGCTAAGAGCAGGCATGACTGATAGCACAAGCAAGGCTAGAACTAAAAGCCCAGATTTTATGGTGTCCTAAGTATTTAAACTGGTCTGTTGGCCACACCTCAAATGTTGTCTTGATCAATCAGATATTGTCTTGGCTCGGGGGGTATCATAAATCATATGTTTATCTTACCAAGCATGTGGTCCGAATTTTCCTGCCTTGCAGGGTCTGATTTTGGACATGATTCCTATTACCAGGTTATGATATATTTGACAAATAAATTATTGTCAGGGCAATATCAAGCAAGCAGATTCGATCACACACATACCAAACATAACTATGAATCGTTAAGCTATGCCATAGTTATTAAAAAAACATACATAATAAGTGATTATAACATGATAGTCAAATGTGTGGGTTACACATAAATGAATATGGAGTGAAGCGATGGACTGATTCATTTATAAGTCTTTTTGAGTTCATTCTGGTCCATATATATGTACAAAAAGCAGTTTCTTTGCCATTCTCATGACAAAGAGATGTTCTGTGAAGACAGAGGTTTAAAGCCCCTCCCCCCTTAGGAATTTCAGTCTGGTTGTGCTAGGTGGGGGGAAGTCAATGGAAGTGTTTAACTCATGGGTTTCCATGTGATGTCCAGCGTTGCATTTCAATTACGAACAACAAATTTTACAATCTCTTCTGTTTGTCAATAATTGATCTAGTGGTGTTAATGTTGAAAGCTGTTGTGTGAACAAGTTGGTTGGTTGGTTATCTTCCTTGGGACTTGTGGCACAGAATGTTTTATGACTTCCTGAGGAATTCGGCTCGTGTTCCAAACACTGCTTTGATAGACTCTTTAATTTGTCTGGTTCGACTCATTTCTGTTACATGTCCCCCTTTCGATCGGCAAGGTGTTTAGGTGAAGACATCGTCGATCGCTGGAGAAACAAAGGCAGAAGAAGCAGGTGTTGTGATATTAGGTGTTGCGAGTCAATCCTAATATCAGACCTTCAACCCTTGCAGGGTGTCTAGGCATTTCACCTACTCAGGAAAGAGGGGAAGGAGAAAGATAGGTAAAAGAAGAACAAAGCAAAACAAAGCTGCTGTGGGTTTTCCTAGCATGGGTTATAACTACTATTGAGCTAGGATGTCAGGTGCAGCTAGTGTGTCATGAACCTTAACTTAGTGTCAGGTGTTCTACCTATTGTGAGGATGGCTGCACGTTTCTTCATGGTGGGTATGTGTAACTTTGTTACAATAAAAGTTGGATATTCTACCTGTGGGAAGAATACGTTTGTTGAATGTGTTATCAGTAGATGTGTTTACCTCTGGGTGTAGGTAATGTTGTGTGTGTTAATGGTGTAGTGCATATGTGGTCAGATCTGTTCAAGTCTGTGTTGTCTCCCCCTTTTTCTAGTATGTCACTGAAGACTGGCTCTCTGCATCCTTGGCTTGGATGAGGGCATGTCCATGGTCTAATGAGGGTCAGTCCAGCAAGGCAGTAAGTTTTTTAGCAGACAGTCGGAGGCAGTTTGGCATGGCTGTGTGCAGCTGGGTTGCAAAACTTTGTCTCCTATGTTGCATTAATCTTGTGATGCCTTCTGGCTGTAGAAGACTTTCTGACCTTCTGTGCTCTGGTGGTTGCTGTTGCACAGACAGGGAATGTGGTACTTGGAGTTGGAGTTCATTTGACAGTTTGTTAGTGACTGTGTTAGGTACCTGAGGTGATGTCCTTTAGTACCTCAGATTTTTCATCAACAGTTTGTCGTGAAAGACTTGTTCGTTCTGGGTCGTTGTTGAACAGGTGCTTGTCATCTCTGATGTGGTACACCAGGTGATCACCGGCCTTCCGTTCTGTCGCTGGTCACAGCGAGCATGACTCAACTTTGTGGTCATATGCATGTAAATTGTCTTGAAAGAACTCTCTCAGTTGTTTCATGACTTGTTCCATGTCTTCTGATGGTAAGCGGTCATGTTCTTGTGCATACTCAGCACTGTGCATGTCTGAGTGGTGCTGAGGTGGGTTTTGTTGTCGCTTACCCACACGAGTTGCTCTTGGATGAGTCAGGTGATTACCTTTGGATATCTGGTTATGTTTCCAGATGTTCTTATCCTTTTGGTTTCTTGAGAAGCGTGGCTGGTCCCATGGATTTTTCCAGCAGTTGGGCTGAAAGCGGTCGTGGATATGGGCGTCACGTTCTCTGTGCTCTTGATGGAAGACTCTAGTGTTGTGATGCCACTGGGTGTCGTCCAGTGCAAGGCTTGAGTCTTTGTTGACAGAGTTCAAGAGTGTGGAGGTTCTGTTACCTTTCTTTGAGGCCATCTTCTGTTTGTTATAGGCCTTCAGTGTTAGGTCACGCAACTGTTGGATGGTCATGGAGTTAGGACAGGCCATGACACCTAGATGGTGACTGACTCCAGGGTGCAGATTCTTTAGGATGAGGCTTTTGAAGTTCTCATCCTCTTCAAGGTCAGGTTGGTTGTGTGCACCAAAGTAGGCTTGTCAGAGTCGTTGTAGTAAGCTTGTGGAGTCTCTTGACGACCTTGTTTGGTTTCCAAGGCAGTTAACAGTCCATGTTCAGACTCTGGGTCTGTAAACTCTTTAATCAGGACCTCACAAAGTCGCTGGTAGTTTGACTTAGTTTGACTGGGCTGTCGATCTAGAAAGTTTCGTACCTCGGGACTGGACGTGGCTCTAAGGAGGTATAACCAGTCTCTGTCAGTCACATGAGGTCTCACTTCCAGATGAAATTCGATTCGCTTGGATGTTGGGGCTCTCTGTGGAGTCCGGGTTGAACCTGCTGATGTTTTCAGACAGCTTGTTGAGGTCTTTGATTGTCATCCCGTGTGCAGCTCCAAGGCCTTGGACGGGAGGTTTTCTTTCGTTGGCAGGAAAGGGTTGTGTGGCGAAGGCAGGTGAGGTTTTGGGTTGTGGCCCTTCGCTCCTTTCATCATATGCCAGTTCTTGGACGTGGGACTGCTCTGCTCAGCAGTGATGAGGCTAAGAGAGGTTTCTCTTTCCTTGGCTCTTGTTTGTGCTTGTAAGCATTTTGGAGTTCTTTTCTGACCATGTAGAGCTCATCGTTGGTATCGTCTAGTTGTTGGGTCAGATTGTCCGTTTCAGTTCTGTACCTTTCAAGGTGGTCTTTCAAAGCACTGATTTCAGAATTCTTGTTTCTGATGTCTAGCTTGGCTTTCTCTAGTAGCTGTTCGGCATACTGGAGTCTGTTTACCAGGTCTTTCTGAGTAGCCGTTGCATGTTGCTGGTCGAGCTGAGCTGCTGCCAGGGCTGCTGCCAGGGCTGCTTGGAGCTTCATAACTTGTTCCGTTGTTTCCTGCTCCCTCTCGCTGGGTGCTTGGAGTTGATCTTGAACTTTCACTTCCAGCTTGTCTATGCGATGTTGAGCACGTGTCAGCTCCTCTTGAAGGTGGGTGATGTGCTTGTCGCTCAATTTCAGCTGGGTTGTGAAGGCATAGCTTAGTGAGCTCGTGATCTTGACTAGCTCCTCGTGGTTGTTGTTCTGGCTTGAATCTTGTGTCAGGAATCTTCTCAGGATTAGGATTATTATTAAAAATAATAACAGTTCAAATGTCTTTGGAGTGAGGCTGCCTGTCATGCCTCTCAGCCAAATGTTCACATCTTCCCCATGGGGCATGGGGTCTGCAGTCTGCGGCATGTTGGCACGCTGGGGAGAAGAGAGACTGACACAGATCTGTGTGGAGTAAAAGCATATGTGTTGTGGGACAACCTGCCTTGCAGGGTCTAATTTTGGACATGATTCCTATTACCAGGTTATGATATATTTGACAAATAAATGATTTTCAGGGCAATATCAAGCAAGCAGATTCGATCACACACATACCAAACATAACTATGAATCGTTAAGCTATGCCATAGTTATTAAAAAAACATACACAATAAGTGATTATAACATGATAGTCAAATGTGTGGGTTACACATAAATGAATATGGAGTGAAGCGATGGACTGATTCATTTATAAGTCTTTTTGAGTTCATTCTGGTCCATATATATGTACAAAAAGCAGTTTCTTTGCCATTCTCATGACAAAGAGATGTTCTGTGAAGACAGAGGTTTAAGGCGAGACACTGCAGGTGAATAGGGAAAAAAAAATATCTAATAGTTATCACCTTACTTACCCAGTTGATTGATTACATTGATTATTGCAAACATTTTTTGTATTACAAGTTTTCAAAAATGTTATGTTTAAATATGCAAATGAGGCATTCTTTAATAAAATATGTGCTAATTTGCATACATTTCTAGTACAAAAATCTGAACACTAGATGAAGTCAGTTTCAAATTTTTTGTTTAATTTTTTTGACATATTAGAGTCAAATGTTTTTACAGAGGGAATTCTGGTTATCTTTTTTTATCACTCCATAATTCAGAAAATACTTTGAACAGCCAGAAAACAATTTATTTTCACAATTTTGGGGGGAATAAAATGTTGTATATAATCAAGGAAAATATATATGAACAAATCCCTCTGTAAAAATCTTCAGAATACAGACAGGAATAAAAATGTCAAGTTTGGTGTGTGTACGTGCTACTGAAGTTGAGATTTATGGGTCAGTGTTGAAGAAAAAACTCATTTTGAGAAAACAGCCTTTAAAAATATGTATTGTAATTGAAATCTATTGACACAAACAGATAAAGTGCTATAAAAGAAACACTTAACAGTGTCTTTTGGATGTTTTCCTTCCACTAGTTTGAAAAAGCACTTTATGAAAAACCAAAAAGCCCAAAATCTCAAAATTGACAGGTGCTTGAAAAAACATTGTTTTTGCCTGCAGTGTCTCGCCTTAAAGCCCCTCCCCCCTTAGGAATTTCAGTCTGGTTCTGCTAGGTGGGGGGAAGTCAATGGAAGTGTTTAACCCCTGGGTTTCCATGTGATGTCCAGCGTTGCATTTCAATTACGAACAACAAATTTTACAATCTCTTCTGCGAATTAAAATTGTCAATAATTGTTCTAGTGGTGTTAATGTTGAAAGCTGTTGTGTGAACAAGTTGGTTGGTTGGTTATCTTCCATGGGACTTGTGGCACAGAATGTTTTATGACTTCCTGAGGAATTCGGCTCGTGTTCCAAACACTGCTTTGATAGACTCTTTAATTTGTCTGGTTCGACACATTTCTGTTACAGTTCAATTATTAAAAACCAATATATATTCACGATTGCCTCTAGCGCTCACATTACGAGTCAATGAAATGTCTGATCTTTAGCTATAAGCTCTTTACTTTTAGTAACGACATTTTATAATGATAGGATAATGTTTTCATGGCCAGAGAATATTTTTCCTTGAATTATAAAAAGTGATAACTTTATTGAAAATTGATAAGTTAATCTTATGGCCGTTTGCTGGACAAACCACTGTTTGATTTGCGGTAATTTACAGTAAGAGATATCACTACAATTGATATGAAGAATGGAATATTGACATATTAATGAGTAAATTACAGTGCCTTGTAATGAGTTATTGATATATGCAATTGAGCTATTTTTCATCTTGAATAATTTTAATGTAACTGTCATATGATATATATATATATATATATATATATATATATATATATATATATATATATATATATATATATATATATTAATCGTTCCGGGCACACAGAGAGATGGCGGTACGCTCAAGAGCTATATTTGGAAGTGGCGGTACTGACTACCAGTGATGCGCGGGTTGATCCAAAATGAGCGGGTGCCTGCGGTCACCCGCGGTGACCCGCGGTTACGAGTCATCCAAAAATATTTTTAATGATATTCGGGACGTGGTCGGTCGGGTCCTTTGAAATAAAGATGCCAATTCAACCTTTGTAATTTAAATAGTACTATACACTGTAAAACCGAACAGTGAAATTAATCAAATGAAATTAGTTAATTGCACTCAAATAATAACGAAAGTTCATTGGACTTAATTTAAATAAGTTCTGTTAACTCAAAAATTTGTTGTAGTGAGGTGAACTTAAAATGATTGTGTTTTCTAGTTCCCAGCATGCTTTGCATCAGAAAACAAGGAAAATAAATTTAGAAATTAAGTGTTATTTTGTGTGTTTTTACACAAGATTAACATAGAAGGACATAAGTTAATACATAAATGTTGTGTTATACTAGATTTTACAAAGGTTTATGTTATGTTGGATTTGTAGTGTTACCGTTGTGGTGAAGAGTAGAGCCTGTGGTTAGACTGAGGATGGACAGCAAAAGCCTAATTTTGAGTGTATTTCCCACATTATAGGAGTTGAAAAATAGATAAAATTATGAGTGAATTACTCCCTAATTATAAGTTCAGAAATATAATTATTTAAGATAACTCTGAATAACTGGCGTGAATAGAGTGAAGACCTGTCCTGCTTTACGTTTTACAGCAATTTTACCCTTTGTCCCGCCTCACGCAAATTGAGCATCTGTCCCGCTTTTTCATTCGACCCTGCCCAATAAATACACGGATATGTCCATAGGCGTAGTGTTAACTTATGTCCAATAGTTCAGAGGAGAGAAATAAAAGCGTTAGTCGATAGGCTCAGTCGTACATCAATCAAACTGTTGGACTGCAGCATACCCTTGATTAAGACCGGTAGATGGCGAAGCAGAGAGAGATTTTTTTTCAGTGGGACAGAAAAAAAGCACATCATCAAGAAACATGCAAATCAGTGCAATCATTTTTCTTTTTTTTCTTTTTTTAACTTTATTTATGATTTCCAACAAAACATTGACATAAGTTCAGCATTTCTTACAAAAGTTGTGTGAACTCCACCCCCCACCCCCATCCAGGTGGCATCCCCACAAAAAAGAAAAGAAGTATACACAAAAAAATTAAATAAAATAAAAATAAATAAATACATAAATAAATACAAATAATAATAATAATAAAAAAATCGTAACAGTCAGAATGCGGGCATTGAGGAGACTAGGGACGGCAGTCAGAGAAAAGATCGAGAGACTAAATTACCAACAAATAAAAAGACAATGAGTCAAGCAAAAGGCAGATTCTTGATATGAGTTATGAACTGTGACCAGGTTCTGTCATGTTTACCCTCCAAGCCGTGCACTGCATACCTAATCTTTTTCAGAGCTGATCCCAAACATCACCTCTCTAATCCAATGGACATAAGAAGGAGGGTTTTTCGCCTTCCAGTTCAACAGTATCAGACGAAGGGCATTCAACGAAGCCTAGGCTATTACATTTTTATCGAGGTGGGAGAGCTTTAGCTCATCATGTGCTACACAAAAGATAGCTATCAAGGGGTCAGGCCGCAGTGTTTCGCCAGATATAACTGACAGTGATTGAAAAATTGATGACCAAAAATCATACAAAGATGGACATGACCTAAACATGTGCCCCAAAGAAACAGGAGAATAGTGACATCTAGGACAGTTTGGTGCAACATTAGGGTATAATTTAGACAGTCTGTCATTTGAGTAATGCAACCTGTGGACAACCTTAAATGAATCAAGCCATGTCTAAAACAGAGAGAAGATGTGTTTATGCGCTGTATGGTATTTTTCCAGATGTCTTCTGGTATCATTTCTCCGAACTCTCCTTCCCACGCTTGTGACGGCTGGTGAAAGACAGTCCGGAAACAATTGCGAGTTAACAGGATTTAATGAAATGAAGACAAGTAGAACAATGATACACAAAGACGATGGGACGATAACACTCCAGGGAGACGGTGGTTGGTGAGAAATCCGGTCTGAGGTGGAGTGTAGGTGGGAAGTCCGGGTCTTGGTGGCGTGAGGCAGCAGGAGAGAGTGGCACAGGAACTGCGGGGAATAAAGCCGAAGGTAAGTGTCCGTGGCTGAGTGATCGTGCGGAGAGTGGATGAGGTTCTAGGAAAAAACACAGACATCCAAACGCAAACTAACACTTTAACCAGACGGGGGTAACACAACGACATGAAACAACGATCTCACAAACACAAGACGTGAGACAAGCCATATATATAGGAGATGAGTAATGAGTGGCAGCTGTTGCTGATACAATTAACGGAGACGCCCACAACTAATCAGTGCAAACGCAGAACACACAGAATTCACCACAAAGTGTAAACAACCCGAGATCACGGTTTACCAACCGTGACAGTACCCCCCCCTCTAAGAACTCCTCCTGGAGTTCCCAGAAGGGCCTACCTGCTGATTGAATTCATCAATAAGGGAGTGATCCAATATGTCCCTAGCAGGTACCCAACTCCTCTCCTCCGGACCGTAACCTTCCCAGTCCACCAGATACTGGAATCCTCGTCCCCTCCGTCTCGAGTCCAGAATACGATTAACCGAATATGCTGGTTCCCCTTCTACGAGACGCGGCGGCGGGGGAACCGGAGTAGGCGGATTAATACGTGCATAAAACACGGGTTTAATTTTGGACACATGAAAGGCGGGGTGTATCCTCTTGTACGCAGGAGGTAGTTTGAGGCGGACTGTCACCGGACTAATGATCTTGGTGATAGTGAACGGGCCGATAAATTTGGGAGCTAATTTGTTAGAAACGGATCGCAATGGAATGTTACTGGTAGAAAGCCACACTTTTTGACCCACGACGTAGACGGGAGGCTTTGACCGGTGGCGATCGGCCTTGGCCTTAGTGCGCTCCCTCACCCGGAGCAGAGTCTCACGGGCTCTGGTCCAGGTGCGGTGGCACCTCTGGACAAACGCGTGAGCGGAGGGGACCGCTACTTCAGATTCCAGACTGGGAAATGCTGGTGGCTGGTACCCTACACTACACTGGAACGGAGAGAGGCCCGTAGCAGACACTGGCAACGAATTGTGGGCGTACTCCACCATAGAGAGTTGTTGACTCCAGGAAGAAGGATTCTTGGAGACCAAACATCTCAACGTCCTCTCTAAATCTTGGTTGGCTTGCTCAGACTGTCCGTTGCTTTGGGGATGATAACCCGACGACAAGCTAACTGATGCTCCTAATAACTTGCAAAATTCTCTCAAAATTTGGATATAAACTGGGATCCCCTGTCTGAGACCACGTCTACCGGGAGGCCATGAAGCCGAAAGACGTGATCTAACACAGTAACCGCTGTCTCCTTGGCTGTAGGTAATTTGGGCAAGGGAATGAAATGTGCCGCCTTCGAGAACCGGTCCACTACAGTCAAAACGACTGTCATGCCATTAGAGGGCGGGAGGGCGGTAACAAAATCTAGAGCGATATGTGACCAGGGTCTCGAAGGGACAGACAGCGGTTGAAGGAGCCCATCAGGAGGTCGGTTAGATGACTTACCACTGGCACACACTGAGCAAGCCAAAACAAAATCGCGGACGTCGCGAGCCATACGTGGCCACCAGAATCGTTGTCTAACCAACCCATTAGTTCTACTTATCCCTGGATGACAAGCCATGTTGGAACAATGACCCCACCGGACAACTTCGGACCTTAACTCCTCCGGCACAAATAAGCGGTTCGGTGGGCAACCGGACGGAGGCGTTACCCCTTCTAAGGCCCTCTTGACCTTCGACTCGACCTCCCATACGAGTGCTGAGACAACTAATCTCTCAGGCAAAATACACTCAGGAGTAACGGGACGGGCGGAGGGATCAAAAAGACGTGACAAAGAATCGGGTTTAACATTCTTGGAACCCGGGCGGTACGATAGGGTAAAATCAAAACGACCGAAAAAAAGTGCCCACCGAGCCTGCCTGGATTTGAGTCTTTTAGCAGTTCTAATGTATTCTAAATTCTTATGATCGGTCCAAACAATAAAGGGAACCCCTGAACCCTCTAACCAGTGGCGCCACTCCTCCAACGCTAATTTGACCGCCAACAACTCTCTATTGCCAATGTCATAATTACGTTCGGCAGGAGATAATCGATGAGAGAAAAACGCGCAAGGGTGGACCTTATCGTCTGAAGCAGCACGTTGGGACAACACTGCTCCTACCCCCAACTCTGATGCGTCGACCTCCACCACGAACTGCCGTGTGGGATCAGGGGCGACAAGGATGGGAGCCGAAACAAAGCGGCTCTTTAGGTTGGAAAACGCAGTTTCAGCTGCGTCAGACCACCTGAACGGAGTACTGGGGGAAGTCAAGGCTGTCAGAGGTGAGGCTAGTTGGCTGTAATTACGAATAAAACGCCGATAGAAATTGGCGAACCCCAGAAACCGCTGTAGGGCCTTACGGGAATCTGGAGATGGCCAATCTATCACAGCCTTTACCTTGTCAGGGTCCATTCGTATTCCCTCAGACGACACGATAAACCCTAGGAAGGGGACCGACTGTGCATGGAATACGCACTTCTCCGCCTTGACAAAAAGCCCATTCTCTAGTAACCTCTGGAGCACTCGTCTGACATGTTGGACATGTTCCTGGAGAGATGAAGAAAAAATCAGTATGTCATCCAGGTAAACATATATAAACTGATCTACCATATCTCTCAACACGTCATTTAGAGTTGGAAAGCCCGAACGGCATAACCAAATATTCAAAATGCCCTCTAGGGGTATTAAAGGCAGTTTTCCATTCATCCCCCTTCCTGATGCGGACCAAATGATAAGCGTTACGTAAATCCAATTTTGTGAATACCGATGCTCCCTGCAACCTCTCGAAAGCTGAAGACATGAGTGGTAATGGATAAGTATTCTTAATAGTAATGTTGTTCAGCTCCCGGTAATCAATACAAGGTCGCAGAGAACCATCCTTCTTACCCACAAAAAAGAACCCCGCCCCCGCTGGAGATGAGGAAGGACGGATGAATCCAGAGTCAAGGGAATCAGAAATGTATTTCTCCATGGCCTCCCTCTCAGGAATAGAAAGAGAGTATAACTTGCCTTTAGGCGGAGATTTACCTGACACTAAGTCTATGGCACAGTCGTAGGGACGATGCGGAGGAAGAGAAGCAGCCCGGGACTTACTGAACACTTCCTTCAGGTCCAGATACTCTACGGGCACGTTTGGCAACGCCATGATCTCCTTCTGAAAGACAGACAAAGGAACAACAGGACAGGCAGAAACCAAACAAGACTCATGACAACTTTCACTCCACAATGTGATAGTGTTCGAACCCCATTCCACTCGTGGATTATGTTTGGACAACCAGGGGTGACCTAAAACAATGGGAGCAACAGGGGAGTCCATGAGAAAAAAGTTTACCAACCGTGACAACGCTGCCCTGATTTTGTCCCATGTATGAGGGCAGCTATCAATAATTAATGCATAGATCTTTGATATTGCTCTTTTAGTAGGTTGACTCACATTAAGAACTAAATACAGTAGGTCTTTAGAGGGTGGAGATGGGTACCCTGAGAAAAATTTAGAGGCAAAGCTCCGAGCCTGAAGGTATCTAAAGTAGTGAGACTTAGGTAAATTATGGTTTTCACATAAAGATTTAAATGAAACAAAGCCATCCTCAGTGAAGAGATCTCGAAAGAAGACCAAGCCACTTCTGTGCCAAGCTGCAAATGAATGGTCTATTTGAGATGGTACAAAAAGATGATTAAACATTATTGGAGAGAAGCAGCATGTATTTATCAAATTAAAATGTTTCCTGAAATGACCCCAGATCTTAATCGAATTCTGAACCACCAAATTATGAGTTCGGCTCAGTTAATTTAATAATTAGTGGGAGAGGGGCAGTTAAGATCGAAATCGGAGAAACTGGGAGTGTAGCTTTCAGTTCCATATCAGTCCAGACTGGACCCTCCTCATCTGCGAACATGGTTATCCAGTATGTCAGCTTAACAATATTGGCTGCCCAATAATAAAACAAGAAATTAGGTAAACCCAAACCCCCATCAGATTTAGCTCTCTCCAGGCTTGTTTTCTTCATACGTGCAGTTTTTTTGTTTCATATGAACAAACAAAGAGAAACAGCGGTCCAACTGAGCAAAATAGGACTTGGGGAGAAAAATGGGAATCATTTGAAATAAATAAAGAAACCTGGGCAGTACAGTCATCTTCACTGCATCTATCTGTCCTGCCAGGGAGAGTGGAGTTTTTGACCACCTATCCAGATCAGTTTCGGTACGATCTAAAATAGACCTGTAGTTATACTGGAAAATAGCGTTAATTGAGCCAGCTATTTCTATTCCCAAATAAGTAAATTTGTCATTTTCAATTTTAAAAGGCAAATTTTCATAAGTGATCTGTTTTGCCAGATTATTTAATGGAAACAATAAAGATTTTGACAAATTAACTTTATACCCCGATATGTTACTAAACTTTTGTAGCCAATAGAGAAGATTGGGCATACTCGCAATTGGGTCTGATATCTGTAAAAGGAGATCATCGGCATAAAGCAAAGTTTTATGTTTTATTTCACCCCTGGATATACTCTTAATCCTCCCATCTAATCTGATAGCAATTGCCAGTGGTTCAAACGCAATGTCAAACAGGAAGGGCGACAGGCAGCAACCCTGCCTTGTTCCTCTGTAGAGCGGAAAGTATTCAGAGATCAGACCATTTGACCTGACTTCCGCCAAAGGTGTTGAATATAGAACTTTGATCCACCTACAGAAAGTAGGCCCCATGCCAAATTTTTATAAAACTGCAAAAAGATAGGTCCATTCGATTCTGTCAAATGCCTTTTGAGGGTCAAGGCTCAGAATAACTTCTGGATGTATCGCCGAATGGGGGGAAAATATCACATTTAATAGTCACATTAGAAAATGATTGCCATCCGGGAATGAAGCCTGTTTGGTCCTCATCAATAATGGTGGAAATGATAGGGTCTAACCTTTGTGCAAGAGTTTTGGTTAAAATCTTATAGTCACAGCACAGGAGGCTCATTGGTCTGTATGAACTACACTGTACAGGATCCTTATCTTTCTTTAGTAAGACTGAAATCGTGGCCTGGGTAAGCGTCTGCGGCAGATTTCCAGTAGCCAAAGCTTAATCATAGACTGATTTCAGGATGGGTGTGAGTGTAGAAGAGAATTCCTTGTAAAACTCCATGGGGAAACCGTCCGGACCTGGCGCCCTTCCTGTCTGAGACAACTTGATGGAACTCGCTATTTCCTCAAGCGACAATGGCTGTTCTAGAGATGACTGAGCATCTGGAGAAAGCTTGGGGAGATCCACCGAATCAAGAAATGAGTAGATCTCAAACGAGTCACTAGCCACCTCTGATTGATATAGGGTAGAATAAAATTGTTTAAACTGGTCATTAATGACTCGGGGATTTGTGGGATACCGAGTCAGCACCTTTTTCAATTCCTGAAATCATTTGTTCAGCCGACTGCTGTTTGAGATTCATGCTCATAATATACTGTCTGGATTTAAAAATATTTTTTTCGTCTTTCCATGTCATAAACGTGTTAAATTCTGTTTGCAGCAGTAATTTCTCCTTAAAAAGATCTGTCGTAGGTAAAAGAGCGTAGCGCTTGTCAATATCTGCAATTTTGTCAGCCAGTCCTTTAAAGGGGGGGGGGGGGGGGGTGAAATGCTCGTTTTCACTCAATATCCTGTTAATCTTGAGTACCTATAGAGTAGTACTGCATCCTTCATAACTCCAAAAAGTCTTTAGTTTTATTATATTCATAAGAGAAAGATAGTCTGTACCGATTTTTCCCGGAAAAACACGAGCGCCTAGAGGCGTGACGTGTGGGCGGAGCTAAAGAATCACGAGCGCGAGTAGGATTTTGTGTTGAGCGCGTCTGGAAGCTGTGACACAGATCCAGAGGCTGAAATTTAACAAGAGCAGCATCAGCAAAGGCTTCTCTATGTGGTATGTACTGAAACTGTATATATTTGCTTAGCGGTTTTGGAAAATGACTAAGTTCCACTTTGTCGTCTTTTTTTTTTTTTTTTTTTTTAAGCTGTACATGTGGAAAGTGCAGTTTGATGACAACATCGCATGTTGTTTACTTGATGTGCTTACGCGCTGATAGCTAAGTTAACAACACAGAGATATTTGAAGCAGTTTTACTCACCGCCTGCGGTTCCAACACACGATCCGTGACCCTTTTTCGTTGGGATTGCATTATCCTTAAGAAATAAACGATGTGCAAATACACTTGCACTTGCACAACTCCGTTGATGCTCTGTAAAAATAAACTCCATCCACTGGTCCCTTAATGCTGTTTCTCTTTTGGTAATCTGTGCAGGGTTGTCTTGCCCTGGCAACCAAAAACACACTCCTTTTGTGACATTTCGCGACGCTCTCGCTGTGATGAGTGATTGTCTGTGCACAGCCTCTCTCTGCTCTGCTATACGGGAGCGCGCGCTCTTCCGGCAGACGTGCCCTTAGCACCCATATAAGGAAATTCCGCTCCATCTAACGTCACACAGAGCCATACTCGAAAAAAACTTTCCGAAACTTGTGACAAACCGGAAGGAGTATTTTTGGAACAGAAATACTCCTTCAAACGTACAACTTAATTTTTGAAACTTTGTCCATGTTTAGCATGGGAATCCAACTCTTTAACAGTGTAAAAAACTCAGTATGCATGAAATAGCATTTCACCCCCCCCTTTAAGTTGTTTAGATGTGCCACATAAGAAATAACTTGGCCCCTAATATAGGCTTTCATAGACTCCCCTTGGCACATCCTGAGTGTCTTTAATTTCCAAAAAGAAGTCGATCTGATTGTTATATAACTATCTGATTGAAATATTCTGAAGTGTTTAAATAAAAATAATTGGGGATCTAGCCGCCATGTTCGTTGGGGCGCTACATTGCCTGGGAAAATAAATCCATCTGTACTGGGCTGTGATCTGATATCAATATACTGTGATATTTGGTGCTGGAAATTAAGGGTAATAGCTGGTTATCAACAATAAAGTAATCAATCCTGGAGTAACTATGATGAACAGGGGAGAAAAAAGAAAATTGCTTCGTAGTTGATACTTCGTAGCCAAGGGTCTGATAAGCCGTAAGAACGAAGGAGAGAATTGATAGCCACTGCAGCTGACGAGAGAGTATTGTTCGACTTTACGCTTGACCTGTCCAACTGAGGATGGAGGACACAATTAAAATCTCCACCTAGAATTAGAGTCGAAAAATAAATTAAGAAAGATTTGTGCATTGTCGCAGTTAGGTCCATAGATATTAGCCAATATTAATGGTGTGTTAAATAGCTTGCCCACTACAACAATATATCTCCCATTAGCATCTGCTATTACTTCAGAGTGTTCAAATGGTATCCTCTTCCTAATTAGGATTGCCGTTCCCCTGGCTTTATAGTTAAAACGAGAATGATATATTTGTCCAATCCACTTACAGCTTAGTCTTTTATGGGAGTTAATGTTTTAGTGCGTCTCCTTTAGGAAAATTACATCAGGTTTGAATGATTTCAAATGACTTAATACTTTGCTCGTTTTAACCATATTATTCAGCCCTTTGACGTTCCAGCTAATAAATGAAACTGCTTCTTGTTGATTATTTACATTATCCAGAATCATAGTGCCATAATTGATAATGAACCAGTCCTACACGTTGGCTATTCCTCAGTACTTCAATGCCTGTTTGAGTCAAATCATAAACCAAAAATAAACCCAATACAAAACTAACAAAAACGAACAGATAAACATAGATAAACCTCTTACCATCCTGGACCCCTGGGCTGGTCTTCCTTAAACCTGAGACCGCCCTGAAAACTCTCCTCTGTCTCCTAGGCATAAAACACGTTTACACTAACTTCAATTCTTACATGAACTCTGCAAAGGTAGAACAAAATGTAATAGGACCCTTATCTCAACACTATTATTGCTACATGCATGCCGGTACCAATCTGTTTATAGTCTGATACGATTTCAAACACTCACAGTTGGAAGATAATCCCACAAGAAACGAGTAAAATCAAATAAAATTAATGACACTGTTGGTAATAATGGGATTAATTAAACAAAATACATTAGAAAACAAAATAAAAGTACCATTAGGGTTACAGTGACAAATTGAGACTGAGCGCTATCCACACTGACGTGGCAGAGAAAAGATAAAAAAAAGAGAAAGATTTTCTTAAATAAAATTTTCTCTAGGCCACATGATGTCCACATAAAGTCTCAACATATTGTAGTAAGCTATGCATTGTCCAAACATAAAATCCATCCAACTGTAGTGTGGCGACGTTTACCAGTCAAAGCCTGCACAGACTACAGCAATGCTAACATGCAGCGTGATACCTGTTATGGTCAGTGAATTAACTGTCACTCTCCCTTCGTTTCCCGTGAACGCAAATTGGCCTCGATGTAGTGCTTTGCCTTGATCGGGTCTTCGAAAGACATCTGCTAGCAAGCTGGGGCCGTGATCTTTACTGTAGCTGGATACAGGAGACCATATTTCACGCCCGTACACCGACGAAGCAATCCTCTCACCTCGGTAAAGGCTGCTCTCTTTTTCCTGACGGCGGCCTAGTAATCTGGGTAGATGTAAAAATGGGGCATCCCCATCCTTTGGTCTCAGCTGCAGGCTCCTATGCGAATGATCAAGCGTCGGCGTATAGTCGAGGGCTAGCGCTTCCTTCAACAGTTCAGCCACGGCTCTCTCCGGTCGTATATTTCCAAATCCCTCTTCAACACCGATTAGTCTGCAGTTATCTCGCCGCTGCCGTGACTCCAGATCATCGGTCTTATCTACCAACCGGGCAATTTGAGTAGATAACGTAAGTGCAACAACACGGTTAGCCTGGCCATTAGCTTCCTCCACAAGATCATCAATGCGGGTTGATAATGTGCCGCTTTATTTCTGTATTTCTTCAATAACCTTCGCAAACTTTGCGCGCCCATTCAGGATTTCTGTCCTTAAATCACTCGCTAAGTTGTCCATTTTCTTGTGTAATTCACCTGCAGCTGCCATCACAGACGAGTCGATCTTGACCACTGTTGGGAACGTTACTTTAAAAAAGTAATTAGTTATAGTTATTCACTACTTGTTCCAAAAAGTAACTGAGTTAGTAACTGAATTACTCTATAATAAAAATAACTCGTTACCAGGGAAAGTAACTATTTTGCATTACTGTTAAAAAAAAGTTGCTATTTGTCAAATAATTATTTTTTTTTAATTTATTTTTTTGGAGCAGTTTTCACAAGTCAGTTAAAATGAGTAGAACAGACAGGTGTTCATACATTACTTTCAATATTTATTGCATGTCAAGAGACAGCTAGAGTTTTATCCTGCACTTCCAAGTACTATCTTTGTAAGAAAAGTGTTTTGGGGACACTAGCTTTGTAGATGCGTGTGTCACACATTACATGTACACACTACATGCACGTTCTTGCCTTTGACCACAATAAATTTGAGTTAGTGCTTACATTTCCACCTTGAAAATGCCAACTTTTCATCAGATTGCTCCTGACTCACCATCTCTGATCTCTGAATCTCGCGTGCGTATGTGTGTGTTTGGCGCCGCTGGCGTAAAAAATACTGGCTCTGATTGGCTACCATGAAACACATGACTCTGCTAATCATAATCGCTTATCTCGTTATTAACCCACGTGTGAGCCAGGGGTGCGTTCGGATGTAGTGATGGGAAGTTCGGCTCTTTTCAGAGACTCTTTTCGACTCCTGAATGGCTCTTACTTTAGGATTTTTTTGTAGGACTTTGTTTTACCATAACTTTGCAAAAATTAATGGTTTGTGTGTTGAAAACCCTTTCATGTGCAGTTTGTATGAGAATCCTTATAATTGCCTAATTTTGTGCATTTATTTTGTTACAAATCCATTATTTTGTTTAATATTTGAATCAAACATTTTATTGCACAAATTAAACACAAAACCGCAAATAAATCCACAGAACTAGAACCAAACTCAAGCAAACAGTATTAATGTCCTCAGTGAAGATTGACATTCAAATTTTTTTTTACTTAATTTAATTTAAAAAAAAAAGATTCCTCAGCTTTGATGGACTGATCCCATTTCTTTTTTCTGTGATTATCTGCCCTGTTTTTGAGAAGATTCTCTCTGAAGGAACCGATGTTGCCACAATACAGTCACCCCTCCATTAACGTTGTTATGACACGTTAACTTGCATTGGAGTTCCACTTCACTTCATCCCCCTCTCTGTTTTACATAATGATATGATCCCATATACTCACATCAGATTGGCCACGATGCGATTGCTGACCAATCAAAACAAAGTTCTGCCTTGAGGTAAGCAGCCAAAGGAAAGAAAACTGGGAGCCGGCTCTCACTCATTGCGAGCCGACTCTTCTGATTCACTACAAAGCATCGGCTCTCAGAGCCGCATCTTTTGTGCATGACCCATCACTATTACATAAGTTTATTAAATCGATGCATAGTAACGAACTGCATTTAACGTCCAGTAATGTTAATGGCGTTATAACGACAGGAAAGTAGTTAGTTAGATTGCCCCGTTCCTGAAAAAATAACGTCGTTACCTAACGGCGTTCTTCTAAACTGCGTTATTCCAAACACTGATCTTGACTAACACATTCTGCTCCGTTTGCTTTATTGCAGCCGAGATCCGACCCTGACCCCACCTCCGCGGGCGGATCCACATCAGGCAAGTCTGGGGCATCAGGCCCTGGCCTCGGCTTGTGCGATTTAGGCATTTTGAGCAGTTTTGGACAAAAAAAAAATACTACTAATTCGAAGAACTAGGCACACTAGAGATAGGTTCGCACTGAAAAGGAGAGTGGGAAAATTAAATAAATGTTCAATCCAAGCAGAGCTCACAAGAACACGTCTTCACATGTCGCTACTCAGCTGCGCCCCACCGTGCAATCGTTTTTCAATAAACCAAATGACCCACAGGCTGACAAAGTTTGGGCAGCAGAAGTGACAAGCATTTATCATTAGCCCCAGTCATTTTCCAGATTCTGAAATAGCTAAGAAAAAAGCTGTAGAAACTTTGGATGATATTTTGGGTCAGGTAGTGTCTTAATCTTTTAGTCGGTGGGTTTAAAAAGAAATATAGGCAATATATTACAGAAAGCTTGAAATGTCTACTTTTGAAACGAAAATATTCAAACCAAAATAAATAGGCTACTCTCTGATTATGTAATCCATATGATATGTGCATTTCTCTCTGGCGTTCATGGCGAGTCCGCATCGTCAACTTCATCTTAGCAGCGACACAGAAAACACCAGTTTATTATTAAACAATTAAATGTCTTCTTGCTAATTTAGACACAAGCATAATCATTACTTTAACTGGTTCTTTGTGGCAAGCCTTATGTGTGCGGTCATAACGCTTATTATCCTGTAGGCTAAAGCCTATTTAAGTAATTATATTAATATAAAGGGGTGACGCATTTACTGCTTTTAAAAAATGCGGGGCAGGAAGCGGGTCGGGTAAAATATTTTATTTTAATTTTTTTGCGGTCCGAGTTGCGGGCGGGTTAGTTGAAAACATCAGTCGGGTGCGGGTTGTTTATACACTGACCCGTGCATCACTGCTGAGTACTGTACATGGCTATGTTGGCGTTTTCCAGTTTACTCTTCATGCAATTAACATTATTTGTGGATGTTTTCAGCCAGCATCACTACAGGACCTTTAATGTTCTCATGTGTCACACAATACGCCCACATGTAAACACCATATCGGATTAGATAACGTCTCATGTAAACAGTCCACCAAATCTTTAAATCTGAATGAAAAAAATATAATACATGTAAACGTGGCTATTGAGATCATGTTCTGTACTCACACTAGGCACGGTTGCCATGAACCGGGCCCGAGTACGATTGTCCCCACTCCCCCTCTGGCCTGCACTCACATATAGGGTTTCAGCATTCGTGCCGGAGCACGCTTACGTCATTATGGTGCGACGGTTTCGGGATAAACAGGAAGAGCGGCGCTCTATGAACACAATGGAGTGCATCGCTCTGTTTTCTTTGTGGATAATTTTGTGTTGTTTGGTCCACAGCCTGTGGCACGAACATTTTCACATAATCGTGCTGCTCGTATGAGGATGTTTGCAAGATACCAGCTGAAGTGCAGCAAGGACTTGCAGTGCAGTTTTTAGTTTTTTTATGCGTTTTGCACCTCTGCCGTAGACCAAAGCAACCCTTTCCCTGCCATGTTGGTTTTGGAGCGTCGCAAAACCGTGATGCAAAGCGTCCTTTTCCATGCCCCGGCACAGTTAGCGCTCACACTACATGCGAACCGCGCCCGAGTCCAACTGAACCGTGCCCTGGCCCACCTCTTCCAAGCGGGCCAGGGCCGGCTAATCAAGCCGCGCCCGGGCACGATTCGGAGCACTCACACTAGTCAAACGAACCGCGCTTTGGTGGTCAAACGCACTCGGGCACGGTTCAAACTGGCAGTGTGAGTACACCCTGAGATTCCGCCGCTAATACAGTGAACCCCCGTTGAAACGCTTACACCCTCATTTAACCCTGTTCTCATGGCCTTATCGGTGTGTCCTCAGAGCAATTACATGCTCTAATTATTGTTCCAGGTGTATAAATGCTGCTGCAAATGTTCTTCATATTCGTTCCTGCAACCGATGCAAAACGATGTTAACCACTAGGCAACATACACAGCGATATGGATTAAAAGAGCATTCACTTATTTTAGATGCGGATTTCAGATGTTCTGAATCAAACTGCAACAGTTTGATTAGCAAGCAGAGATGCAATCAGTTAATTGCAAGCAGCAATATGATGGAAGAGACACTGAAGAATGGGAATTTAAATAGATTGTATGTGATATGTGTCAAGACTGGATTGGTACACGTAAGGAACAGCTGACTGTCAGCTGATGCAAGCGTGACTAACGTGGCCTGACTTGAACCAATCCGATGTTCGATTTCCCTGCCAATAATAACCGAGCATACAACTGATGCTTGCGCGCGCGGTAAATCACTTTCGCGAGAGGAAAACTAAATCAGACGTGAGGAAATGGGAGCCTGCGAGCTCATTTCAAACTCTCTCATGCACGTGACATGTCCTCTGTATGGCAAGCCAAAAGGTTCATATTTACGCTATAGAGTAATCACGTTTGCAGCCAAACGCCATCAAATATGGAATTTTAAATCCTATTTGCGCTGCAAAATACACCTTTGTGATTACAAACGCCGTATAAATTGTGCAAAAAGACGTCAGTTTTAGTGAGCATGAAAAATTCAGTTTTTTACGCCATTCTTGTTGCCATATGACGGTGTAAAAAACTGCGTTTTGGTTGCACAGAGTGCGTGTCATTTAATGCGTTTTGTTAATAGTATAATGAGCCATGCCCACTGATTCCTAGAACCAGTACATTTGAACGGTTTTCAACCAATCAATGGGAAACTAAAACAGACCAAACTAATGGAGCACAGATCATTTTAGCCAAATTAAGTAATAGGATATATTTACGTAATACCCCATAACTTTCCCCCCATTTAACCCCAATATTTCAGCTCTACTAACATTAATTAAAAATTGCACCTCTTCATCATAATTAAATGTAGGCTGATTGCTAAGATTTCATCTTCAGCAATCATCCTACCTTCCTCATGTTATGTATTCGACTTATTATACCTTTTACTACTGCGTTAGTAAATAACTGGACACAGCTTTGAGTATGGCTTACAAAACGAGAAAATGTCCCTAGTAAGTGAGATAGTGTTTAAAAGTTGAGCATCATATCATGTAGCTTGTTGATCGCTTGCTTGTTAAAATGCCAGACTCCCAAACTGCAGCCATCGCTGGTTCTTGTTTGGCTCTTAGCAGGTCTAGCCAGCATTTCTACGTTGATTAACCAGTAAACAACATTGGGTTCCATGATGTCCATAATTAAGGCAACACTGGATTATGTTTAGATTTTACAAATTGTATCAACGTCGATATTGCATTGTATACCTTTCAACATGGGTGAATACACAACTGTACGTTCAATTAGACCTAGTTTTCATTTAGATCAACCCTGTAAATTCATAAAAGGTTAAATCAAATCCCTGGCAGCAATGGCTTTACAACCAACAATAAACTACCACATGCTTAATTTTTTAAAACAAGTTTTATTTCTGAAACATTCTGTATAAAACAGATGAATATAATCCTAAACTTTAGCTTGCAGTGTTTGTGCATGGATGTATTGTTAAAATCCAAAAAAAAAAACAAAAAAAAAAAAAAACAAACGATCACACCTAGCATATTTTGCATTACACTTACAAGAGAATCCCTTGTACTTAGAAACCCTTGTGAGGGGAGAGTCTTTTTTGACTGAAACTAGTTGGTCTTTCATTTTGGTGAAAAATGATTTGTGAAAGCATGTTTTACTAATGTGTTTCATTACAAGAGATTTGTACATTTGTGCAGTAAAAATGTTTCCGAATGGAACCTGCAACAGAATCCGTAAAAAGCCTTGGAATTCTTAATGCAAGAAAAACCCTGCCTTGAATGAAATGCATTTAATATTTTAAGTAGAAATGTTTCTTCAAATTCTGATAAAATGTTAGAACCAACAGCCTTGTGCATATAGTGTTTGTGCTTTGGGTGATTCTTGAAAGTGTTCATTTGGCGTGTTTGTGCTTCGGGTGATTCTTGAAAGTGTTCCAGCTCTAGGTACTTTCTGACGCTGTCCCCTTCTCTTTCCCACTTGTGTGCCTTCTGTATGGTCCTCTACTAAATATGCAATATCAACTTTGAGAGTGAAATTTTTATCTGAATTATTATTTTTTTTTTTTTACTTTACAGTTAAATACCAGTGGGGTTAGAAACAGTGCACAAGACTATTCATTAAAAATTTTAATGTATTCAGATGAAAGTTTGCAATATTGAATTATTCACAAGCAGTGTTTTCAGAGCCCCCAGATACACTGTTTTAATCAGAATCTGAACTAAGTACATTTCTGCAGCTGTTATTATGTTTAAATGAAAATGAAAGGAGGCAGTGGTATTTTATATCCTATTTCGTTTTATTGTAAATATACTGAGGGGAAAATTGCAGTAGCCAAAGCGATGAGTTCACGCAGCATTGGTTGAGTTCAACCACCATTTATTCGGATAATTTTCAAATATTACTGTTATTGTGTCATGAAATGTCATTTTAAAAGTATTTCAGGCGAGAATGTAGTTGTTTAAAACTCAAATCTATGGTTTATTTTTAAAGACAGCGCCTATTTAAAAATGTGTTTCGCTGATCTCGTAGACGGTGAGCTCCACTCGATCAGCGGGAGCTCAGTCCTCATGTATCCGCAGAGAGCAGCCTCTCCTGGGATAGACCTTCTGATATGTGCCGCTGGCTCTGATGTGTCTTTAGTGGTTAAACATAACATATAATTCAGCTGCGGGGTAAATCTAACAGGTTTTCTTTGGTCTGTATTCAATTTATCTATATGTTAAAATGAAAATAAAAAAGGCAAATTTATATAATATTTCGTTTCATTGTAATGGCTGCAAATACACATTTCCCTGAACTAAGTACATTTCTGCAGTTGTTATTATGCTTAAATGAAAACGAAAGGAGGCAGTGGTATTTGATATCATATTTCGTTTTATTGTAAATATACAGTAAGGAAAATTGCAGTAGCCATGACGAGCAGACTGAAGTTATCAAGTACACTGCTGTTTATAGATTTACCTGACTTGCGTCGTCGCAGACATCACACTCCCGAGACGAATGCACAAAGTCTGAACCAACTACCGAGGATGCACGTCAAAAATCAGCGTACTTTTTTTTTTTTTTTTTTTTAATCAGCGGTACTTTGTATTGAGAAACGCGCGCAGACCTACGTCACCTGTCTATTTGCCTAATCTACCCGGTACTTTACACCGCCGTGGAAACGCAGAAAGCAACAGGTCTGGGGGGAAAATAGTTCCTGGGAAAAAAAGTTGCTGGTACAAATGTTCCGGGTAATTTCGGTGGAAACGCGGCACATATTGCCAATAATAAGCTGGATTTTTAATGACTCTATAAGGGAACAAAAGAAATGTTTACTGAAAAGTTCTTATAAAGCAGGATTTCATTTTATACCATTTCTTTAAACCAGTGGTTCTCAAACTTTTTATATTAACCACTTAAGAAAATATTTGGCTCCAAGTGTTTCCACCATAATGATCATCATTAAATTTCAGCAGCGAAGTTGACTTAACTATTCAGCTACATCATCTCTGCAGTTTTACACAAGGGAGTTTTATTCCTTATAAGAATATGTATTGTTGTCAGCCACTTCAACATTGTAAATACACAGTTTGAACATTAACAATGCACAGTGCTTATATACTGGTAAATAAACAATGTGTTGTACCAACAGTGAAAAAAACCCCCACTGCACTGTACTTAAATGTAAAACACCAAAAAACAACTTTACTCAAAGATCAAATTAAAATGTAATAACATTAATTTGTTTAATTTAGTGATTAATCTGCGTACCACTAGAGGGAGCCTAAGTACCATTAACGTTAGTGCTAATCATACCACACGAGAACCACAATCTTTAATTCATTTAAATTGTACTGACATTTGCGATTATCCAGAAAACATGAACGGAGTATGTTATCTTTGAGACTATTGTACAAAAAAAAAACAAAAAAAACAAACAATAAAATGTACCATGGCATTCACATCAGAAAAATTTGAAAAATCTCTAAAAGACAGACATTAACAAATTACCAGCATCACACAATATCAGATGAGCATCTAACTAAGCATCTGTGATACAGAATACAAATATAAACACATGGCTACAAGGACTCTACGGCAAGTCAGAGCAGCCAGTTTGCAAGAGTGCCGTATGGACAGGAGGAGAAGTTCGCAACAATCTTTTACTGTCTATGAGGCAATCGGAGGGACGCGGAGGCATGAAGTCAAGGGAGATAATTAATCAGAATACTTACTAAAAATGTGCTCCTGTTCATGCTCGCCTTCTCGGCAAGATTCGGTGGGTGATTCAGATTTCTCTTGGCACAGTGGTTAAAAGACTTACAAGACTTGCTCACGTGACATCTACGTCTTCAAGCTCAGTTTGAGTCTGCGCAGTACACTCGACCCCCAGGAAGTGCGTGCTTCTAATTGATTTCACTTGTCTCCGTTGAATCCAATGGGGTCGCTGTGTCCATTTCTTTTACTGTCAATGCGTTTTTTACGCCTTCATATGGCATCAAGAACAGCGTAAAAAACGTTTTCTATGCACACTAAAATGGCATCAGATATGTCCTCAGTGACCAATTTTCTGACGTTTTTTATGGTGTTTGTAATCACAACGGCGTATTTTGCGGCGCAAATACTGCAAATACAGTACTCTGTATATGACAGAATATTTCTTACTTTTTTTTTTTAGTTTAGAACTTATTAAATTTAGTTATTTAAATAATTTAACTTATTTTGTTGTCAAGGCAGCATCTTTATTTTCAGTTTAAGTTTTTCATCTAATAAATTTAATGTAATTTTTATTTTACATTTTATTTTATTTCATCCTTTAAAAAGTTTAGTTAAAAATAGCAGCACTGACATGCAATTGTATTATGTCACCCACATGCACTTCTCTCTGCTGTTTAATTTTTTATATATATATATATATATATATATATTTTATTTATGTGAGTGCCTAACAACAAAAAGGTAGTAAAGAGAAATTACAAAGGTTTGATTTTATAATTATTAACCTATTGTTGCCGTTGTTGTTGTTATTTAATTTGTTTGAGAAACGGAAAAAATTAAATTAAGCTAGATGTTTTTTGTTTTTGTTTTTTTTTTGTGGGTAAAAACAAATAACCTTATACATTTAAATTACATTTACATTTATTCATTTAGCAGACGCTTTATCCAAAGCGACTTACAGATGAAGACAGTGAAAGCAATCAAAAACAACAAAAAGAGCAATGATATATAAGTGCTATAACAAGTCTCAGATAGGTTAACACAGTACACGTAGCATGGGATTTTAAATGATATAATAAATAAAAAGAAAACAAATACAATAAAAATAAAAATAAAAGAATAGAGCAAGCTAGTTAGAGGTCTTTACACATACACACACACATACATATACAATTGCATAATAAATGAAAAGAAAATAGAATACAAAAAGAATAGAAAGGTAGTTAGATTTTTTCAAGAATAGAATTAGAATAGTGAGTGTTAAAGTTAGAGGGTCAAATAAATTGTAGGGGATTTACATTTTCTATTATGTGGAGACTTTTATTTTGATGTTTGTCAGGGGCGCCGCCATTTTAGGGTTTGATGAGTTGAGCTGAGAGAGTGAGGGTGTACTCACACCCCACTCCCCCTCTGGCCTGCACTCACATATAGGATTTTTATTTTTATTTTTTATTAACTACTTAATCAAATATCACATTACAAAATATCAGAATAACAATAAAATAAAACAGAAAGAAAAGAAACACAAAGAACAGCCAGGGGAGAAAATATACAATTATCTTCTGAATAAAAATAGTTATATATAATAATAATAATGATGATAATGATAAATAAAAATATGAATATAACTGAATAAGTAAACAAACAGAGAAATACAATGCAAATTGATACATTTTACAGGGGAATTTTGAAAAGGACAAAACAAGTTAGTGTTTTCTTTGCCTTAGTATTTTCTGATGCTGAAAGCGTTTCAAAATATTGTTGCAGCTCTCTAAAAGACACCTTAAAATGCGGCTTATTATTGGAAAATTTGCACTTGTGAATATGGTATTTGGCTAGGAGAAGTAAAAGATTTATAAGATAAAGTTCTTTCTCAATATTTTTTTCTACATCCACAAAACCAAACAAAACATCTTTCCAAAACAAATAAAATTTAACATACACAAAGTCAGTTTTTGCAAAAACTGTTCCAAAACACTTTTGAATAATTACAGTGCCAAAATAAATGTACAATCGTTTCATCTTGTGCATTACAAAAGTTGCACATTGTGTTAATATCAGGTTTAAATTTCTTTAGATAACTATTCACTGGGTAGAATCTGTGGATTAATTTGAAGGAAACTTCTCTAACTTTGTTCACAATAAGGTATTTATGAGGCAAAATCCAAACTTTTTTCCAATTTGTAATATTAGTAAAATTACTCCAATAAGCAATAAAATATGGTTTGGATGCAACTTCCTTATGAAAAAGAGCCCGAATCAGTTTGTTACTTGAATGTGGTACGAGACAAGCTTTACCCACTGTTGTTTGGAATGGATCACAAAGAGGTGGTACTGAATATAGAATTCTATCAATGCCTTTAAATAAAGTAATGACTCCTGAAGGAACAGCATCGAAGACAACTGCAAATTCTTTGGGTGAAACAGGAAAGTTAAACTTCTGTAAAAACTCGTAATATGACAGAAGAAGACCACTTTCATTAAAAAGATCACGCACTAAAATTATTTTATTATTATACCAGTTCTGAAAAAATAAAGACTTGTTTTTATAGAGTATATTACAATTATTCCATAAAAAAAAGAGTGAGGAGAGAAATTGTGCTTATAAATAAGAGACCAAGCCAGAAGCATTTGCTTGTGGAATGCTGAGAGCTTAACAGGTAATTTTTCAATATTATAATTACACAAGGAAAGAAATTTTAGGCCACCCAATTGTGAAAAAACATAATTAGGGATATAATTCCAAATCGACGAGGGACATTTTAAGAATTGTTTCATCCAATTAACTTTAAAAGTGTTATTAAGAGTATTGCAATCTAGAAAATTTATCACAACTATTTTCTTAATATAATGGGTACGATACCTCCACACAAAGTTAAATAGCAGATTATCTATCATTTTACAAATTTTATTTTCTAAATGTAAAGCTAAAGCGGCATATGTCAATCTAGATAAACCTTCAGCTTTAGTAATACCCTTCCTTTTAAAGAGATATTTCTTTGAAGCCACTGGTTAAGTTTTTTACGGGTTTTTTCTACAATTGGGATAAAATTATCATTATAATGTGTAGACTCATTTTTGGTTATAACAATTTCTAAATAAACTACTTTTTCTTTAACCGGAATATTACAAATTGAGGGAATGGTACAATCCATAATAGACAATAGTTCACATTTAGAAATATTTAGGTGTAAGCCAGATGCTTTAGAAAAAACATCTATTACTCCTAAAGCTACTGCAATTTGATCACTATTTTTTAAGAAGAGAGTAGTGTCATCCGCCAACTGAGAGATGACCACTTCCCTCCCTGCAATAGAGATACCTGTAAGATCACTTTGCTTAACATGGTCTGCTAATAGCTGCGCAGCCAATAAAAATAAATAAGGAGAAATGGGACAACCTTGACGTATACCCCTTTTAACATCAAATCTAGATGAAGTCCCATGCTTCAGTTTAATTGAGCTATTAGCGTTACAATATAAATTTCTAACTACATTACAGAAAAAAGGACCAAAACCAAACCTTTTGAGACTAAGGAAAATAAAATTATGTTCAAGAGTATCAAATGCTTTGTAGAAATCCAAAAATAAAATTTTGATCAGAAATCAGATGGGAATAATCAATAATATCTAAAACGAGTCTAATATTATTGGCAATGTGTCTATTCTTCATGAATCCAGATTGTGTTTGATCAATAATTGAGTCTAGAACAGTTTTAAGCCTCTCGGCAAATATTGAAGCTAGTATTTTATAATCATTATTAAGTAGACATATTGGCCGCCAATTATCAATAAACAACAAATCTTTCTTTGACTTTGGAATAAGTGTGATAAGACCTTGATTCATGCTCGATGGCAGCTGACCATTAGAAATACTCTCATTTAATACATGGAGTAAGAAAGGCGCCATCTTCTGGCCGAAAGATTTATAAAACTCTGAAATTAGCCCGTCTGTTCCAGGTGATTTATTATTTTTTAAATGATTAATAGAGTCCAATATTTCTTTAATAGTTATGGGTTTGTCACAGAAAATCTTATCTTCTGTTAAAATATTCTTAGAATCTTTTAAAGAGGAAAAAAAGGATGATGTTAAATGTTCTGAATAATTTGAGGTGTATAGCTTACTATAAAACATAGAGCAAAAATTAGAAATTAGCTTAGAGTCAGAGGTAATCGTACCATCAATATTAAGTTGATGTATAGTATTGTGATTGGAACGCTGTTTTTCCAAGCGAAAGAAATAAGAGGAATTTTGCTCGCCCTCCTCAAGCCACTTCTTCCTGGAGCGAACGAATGCACCCTTGGCTTTTCTTCTGTAAATTTTGTCTAATTTGTTATGTGATTCTGTTAATTTTAGCTGATCTTCTTCTGTCAAATTATCTATGCCCTTCTCTATAATGGAGGAAATATGTGCTATAATATTATTTTCCTCTGCTAGTATTTTATAATCATTATTAAGTAGACATATTGGCCGCCAATTATCAATAAACAACAAATCTTTCTTTGACTTTGGAATAAGTGTGATAAGACCTTGATTCATGCTCGATGGCAGCTGACCATTAGAAATACTCTCATTTAATACATGGAGTAAGAAAGGCGCCATCTTCTGGCCGAAAGATTTATAAAACTCTGAAATTAGCCCGTCTGTTCCAGGTGATTTATTATTTTTTAAATGATTAATAGAGTCCAATATTTCTTTAATAGTTATGGGTTTGTCACAGAAAATCTTATCTTCTGTTAAAATATTCTTAGAATCTTTTAAAGAGGAAAAAAAGGATGATGTTAAATGTTCTGAATAATTTGAGGTGTATAGCTTACTATAAAACATAGAGCAAAAATTAGAAATTAGCTTAGAGTCAGAGGTAATCGTACCATCAATATTAAGTTGATGTATAGTATTGTGATTGGAACGCTGTTTTTCCAAGCGAAAGAAATAAGAGGAATTTTGCTCGCCCTCCTCAAGCCACTTCTTCCTGGAGCGAACGAATGCACCCTTGGCTTTTCTTCTGTAAATTTTGTCTAATTTGTTATGTGATTCTGTTAATTTTAGCTGATCTTCTTCTGTCAAATTATCTATGCCCTTCTCTATAATGGAGGAAATATGTGCTATAATATTATTTTCCTCTGCCCTCCTAGCCCTTACACCGAGCGGCAACCTCCCGCTCTCTTTCGTGAGGCCAATTAGTAAGTGACTAAAACTGTAATTCATCGACTGGCCGCTTGAGGCTGGCTGCGAAAGGGAGTCAGTCCCATAGGCCCCCATGTTAAAATGCCCAACTTTACAGCAGAAAAAAAAACATGTTTACAGCCTGGTTCAAAAAATGATTTTGGTCTATATTGCTAATTTTGCCCTTCATGACAACTGTGAGGGGGGTGAATTTTTTTAAAACTCATTCGTTTAAATTATATTAAGACTTAAAGTTCTGCATAATCAAGGCCGTGGCCACTTGAGTGAGAGGTGGATTGCCGCTGCTGACAATGCCGTCGCACTAGGTGGGCGTGGCTTCAGCAATCAGCTCCCGCCTTTTTGCCCATTTTCGATTATCCGGGAGAGTCGCGCGGTGACACACTGCCAAGATGGCGACTGCCCGCTCTACACACTTTAGGCTTCAAAACCGCTAATGAGGAGTCTATGGTTGACGTCACGGACACTACGTCCATATTTTTTTACAGTCTATGCCTTACACACATACTACCATAAGATCTCAGGAATTATGCGCATTCGTATTTGAATAGCTCCCAGTTTTTACAAAAAGACCGTTCTACGGTTGCTTTCTTTAAGAAATATTCAAGTAAACGATTAATTTCTGTATTAACATATTCGTTTTTTAAATATGAGCTATTGAGTTTCCAATAGGTTGTTCCGGCTATTTCTCTCGTAAATGCACATATATTAATCCGTATTAAAATAGCTTTGTGATCGGTCATTGGAGCGGGATGAGTAGAAATAGAAATGTCCTCTTGTTTTAAATCCTTTGATACTAAACAGTAGTCGATGCACGAAAAGTTACTACAGTTCTTGGTAGACCAAGTAAATTCCGGATCATCTGGGAATTTTTGCCTCCACGTATCTACTAGTCCATATCTATCCATTAATGATTTTATCTTTGTAGTTATCTAATTATTTCTACCAGGGGGCCAGCGATCAATTTGACTATTAAGTGTAATATTAAAATCTCCTCCCATTAAAATATGTGCATTAGGAAATTTAGTCAACCAGTGGTTAATTCTATGTTCTATCAAATCAAGCAACCGGGCATTCTGTGCATTGGAGTTGTACACATAAATATTGATAATCAAAACTGTTATGTTAATAATATTTAATACATGTATGAGAAAATGGCCATTACTATCACCTTCTGAATGTAAGACCTTACCATTAGTGCATAGTGCTGCGTTTGACACAATTGACCACAACATTCTTTTGCATAGACTTGAACACCTTGTTGGCATCAGTGGAAGTGCATTAGCATGGTTTAAATCGTACTTATATGACATCAGTTCGTAGCAGTGAATGAAGATGTATCATATCGATCACAAGTGCAGTATGGAGTACCTCAAGGCTCAGTACTAGGGCCGCTACTCTTCACGCTTTATATGTTACCCTTGGGAGATATCATCAGGAAACATGGTGTTAGCTTTCACTGTTATGCTGATGATACGCAGCTCTATATTTCCTCGCAGCCTGGTGAAACACGCCAATTTGAAAAACTAATGGAATGCATAGTCGATATAAAAAATTGGATGACGAGTAATTTCTTACTGCTAAATTCAGAAAAAACAGAGGTGTTAATCATAGGGCCTAAAAACTCTGCTTGTAATAACCTAGAACACTGTCTAAGACTTGATGGTTGCTTTGTCAATTCTTCGTCATCAGTTAGGAACCTAGGTGTGCTACTTGATCGCAATCTTTCCTTACAAAGCCACGTTTCTAGCATTTGTAAAACTGCATTTTTCCATCTCAAAAATATATCTAAATTACGGCCTATGCTCTCAATGTCAAATGCAGAAATGTTAATCCATGCATTTATGACTTCAAGGTTAGACTATTGTAATGCTTTATTGGGTGGTTGTTCTGCACGCTTGGTAAACAAACTACAGCTAGTCCAAAATGCAGCAGCAAGAGTTCTTACTAGAACCAGGAAGTATGACCATATTAGCCCGGTCCTGTCCACACTGCACTGGCTCCCTATCAAACATCGTATAGATTTTAAAATATTGCTTATTACTTATAAAGCCCTGAATGGTTTAGCACCTCAGTATTTGAATGAGCTCCTTTTACATTATACTCCTCTACGTCCGCTACTTTCTCAAAACTCAGGCAATTTGATAATACCTAGAATATCAAAATCAACTGCGGGCGGCAGATCCTTTTCCTATTTGGCGCCTAAACTCTGGAATAACCTACCTAACATTGTTCGGGAGGCAGACACACTCTTGCAGTTTAAATCTAGATTAAAGACCCATCTCTTTAACCTGGCATACACATAACATACTAATATGCTTTTAATATCCAAATCCGTTAAAGGATTTTTAGGCTGCATTAATTATGTAAACCGGAACCGGAAACACTTCACATAACACCGTACTTTCTACATCATTAGAAGAATGGCATCTACGCTAATATTTGTCTGTTTCTCTCTTGTTCCGAGGTCACCGTGGCCACGAGATCCAGTCTGTGTCCAGATCAGAGGGTCACTTCAGACACCCGGATCCAGTACGTATCCAGACCAGATGGTGGATCAGCACCTAGAAAGGACCTCTACTGCCCTGAAAGACAGCGGAGACCAGGACAACTAGAGCCCCAGATACAGATCCCCTGTAAAGACCCTGTCTCAGACGACCAGCGGGACAAGACCACAGGAAACAGATGATTCTTCTGGACAATCTGACTTTGCTGCAGCCTGGAATTGAACTACTGGTTTTCGTCTGGTCAGAGGAGAACTGACCCCCCAACTGAGCCTGGTTTCTCCCAAGGTTTTTTTCTCCATTCTGTCACCGATGGAGTTTCGGTTCCTTGCCGCTGTCGCCTCTGGCTTGCTTAGTTGGGGTCACTTCATCTACAGCGATATCATTGACTTGACTGCAAGTAAAACAGACACTATTTCAACTGAACAGAGATGACATAACTGAATTCAATGATGAACTGCCTTTAACTATCATTTTGCATTATTGAGACACTGTTTTCCAAATGAATGTTGTTCAGTGCTTTGACGCAATGTATTTTGTTTAAAGCACTATATAAATAAAGGTGATTGATTGACATTAAGATGATTTAACAAAGTAAGAACACCAGCAGAACGCTCAGAACAATTGGAAAACCAAATATTATTCCCCCATTGGGATCTCCAAAACTTGGAGTCTTCAGGTACAGAGTGTGATTCTTGGAAAAAGAAAATATCAGTTTTAAATTGTTTAACAAATAAAAAAAGTGCTTTACGTTTTAAATTAAGCCGTTATCCCCTGGCATTTACAGATAATATAGATAAAGACATAAATCGTCAATTTGAGAAAACAAAAAAAAAATAACCAAATGTCACTTGTGCAAAGATATATCCATTAATGGACCGAACGCAGCACCATATTGTTAATAAAGGCAAATAAAATCAGCAAGAAAAATAAATCCTGAGCAGATGAGTCTTTCTAGCTGTAACCCTATACATGGCATGAAAAAATCAAATAGACCGCAGATGATCTAGAATTTAAGTCATTTCATCTCCGCCACCTCCAACATCCCGCTGAACATCCTCAATCTGCTGGAGACGAAGCTCAACGCCCCCGATGAAGGCCCGCGCCCCGATGAAATAAGATGATTTCCCCTCACTACGCGCCTTTTGAATTGTAAGCCAAAACTTGGCTCTAATTTCCTTAACAGCTTGAGGGAGATCTTCAGCAAACCTTAAGCCCTTCTCACGTAGGAACGGGTTGTTCTTCGCTGCAGCCCAGATAGCATCCCGGTGTTTTCTGGACAGAAAGCGAAGTATGATTCCTCTTGGTCTCACGACCCCCGGCATCCTCTTTCCCAGACGGTGTACAATGTCAATCACCTCCACCAGCTTGCTCTGTTCTTGAGGCAAAATGGTCTGGCAGATCTTGACGCTCTCCATTTTAATGTCTTCAACGGACTCTGGCAGCCCGTGTAACTTTAAGTTCCACCTTCTTGAGTAATTTTCCAGTTCTGTTACTCTGTCTTTAAGCTGTGCAACCACCTCTTCTTCTTTCTTCAGACATTTTTCAACTTTCTCAATCCAACTCTTTGCATCTTTTATTTCTGCACATGCAAAATCAATTGTCAGCTTTAAACCCTCTATTTTCATGGTGTTTTCACCTACCATCTTTTCGATGGCATCTGATCTCGCATTGATCAATTTAGAAAGAGAATCAACTATATCCGAATTAGAAGGGGAAACTGCACAATGATCTTTAAGGAGGGTCATCTTTTTTAGATGCAGGAGACTTGCATGGTGTCACTGGAAATGAAGGAAATTCCTCTTCAGAAAGCATCAGAGATAACTGACCGACTGGCTTACTATAGTCATGGCAGCTAGCCATGAGGGGGTTCGTCAAACCTGTTGCACCGGCCTGTTTAACAGCCTTCATCGTCCTCTTTGTTTCTCGTGTAGACATATAGATGATGAAATAGGACTTACATATCACATTCAAGATCTGCTCAAAATGTAATTACGGTCTTATTGCCAATATTAATTTTCTAGTGCAAGCTCTCAGCAAAATGTGCAGTTAGGTTGCCATCTTGAAAATCCCCCCTTCTCCACATATAGGATTTGAGGATGTTTGCAAGGTACCAGCTGAAGTGCAGCAAGGAATTCGCAGTTTTGAGTTTTTATGTGTTTTGCACCTGTGCCGTAGACAAAAGCAACCCTTTCCCTGCCATGTTGGTTTTGGAGCGTCGCAAAACCGTGACGCAACGTGTCCTTTTCCGTGCTCCGGCACGGTTAGCGCTCACACTGCATGCAAACTGCGCCCAAGTCCAACTGAACCGTGCTCTGGCCCACCTCTTCCAAGCGGGCCAGGGCCAGCTTATCGAGCCGCGGTTCAAACTGGCTAGTGTGAGTACACCCTGAGAGAGCGGCATGACGTTGGCTCCGAGTCTTTGTGTATGTGAACAAGTTTTACAAAGTAAGCGTTAAAGCGAGTTTTCTGCCGTGTTCATGCATGAAGCTGGGCAAAAGGCCTGTTAGTTTCATTAAGTCTCAGTCACGAAGGAGTTAAACAGTCTCGTGTTTTCTTTGTTTCAAACAGTGTTTGTTTCATTTGTTCAAACAAACTTGAAACAGTGAGTGCTGTCACTGATTGTGTGAATTAAAAGGTTCGCTGAGTCGTCGGATAGGGTCGTATGTTGTTTGTCTTCTCATTGTGCCTCCATCAGCTGGGATTGGATCAGGATCGCGAGGACAATCGCTGAGGGTTAGTGAGTGAAGAAACAGTACCCTGCCATCCATTGGACACCCTTCAGCACCTCATTCACGAACCAAGAGTGGTGATTTTCCTCTTTTCCTTCTGAAAACTGGTAAGCAAACTGCCATTTTCTGTAAGTGAGTCATCTGAACTGTTAAATCATGCAGTTATTTTTGATGGAACTGTGATCAGTGAATTTTCCTGCAAAGGGATTCATAGTCTTTCTTTTGTGTACATAACTGATCTTTTTGGGACTTTGAACTCCATATATGGACAGAGTATAACTTCTTACCTTTCTTTTCTTTAATTTTTTAATTGGATCTTGGATTTTTGAGCTGGATTGAAGTGAACTTCAAAGTGTACTTTGTTTGAAAGGTTGAGTTAACTGTGAAACGTTCAGTCTAAGGTTACTTACAATAAGTGACACTGATTCTTATTTTCCTCAGATTGAACTGTAACTGACACAAATCTGTTGATTTTTCATCTCTATTATTTTCAATATTTCTTTTATTTCACTTTGATTTGTCTGCACTTGAAATTGTTTTTGTAAACTTTGTGAAAACAAGGAAAACATAATCATTTAAATTCTTGCACTAGAAATAAATGTAAAATTTGTTTGTTAACTGAAATCTGTTTATGCTAATTTTGAGTAACTTATACTGAGGAGTGGGGGCGTCTTACATATCCCGTTAGATTCAGGGGAGGGCGGGTTTTGCAGTTAACTAGGTTTACCTCCTGAGTTTTCCACATACACACACTTCAGGTGGCTGCCGTGTATTGAGTAAATCCTGAAGCCCAGCTCGCTGATTCTTGAGCATTACACATTGCAACACGATAGACACAACATACAACTAGTCTAACAGTTGTACAAAGACTAAAAGCATTGGGTGGGGGGACTAGGATCCTGTTGCTCACTCAGTCATCCTTAGTATAGTGCTGAATATTTCCCCCACAAGGCGGTGGCCTCCGCCACATAAAGATGGAAGAGATGGGTTTTAAGATGATTCTTGAAGATGGCTAAGGACTCAGCTGCTCGGATTGAGTTGGGAAGTTCATTCCACCAGAAGGGAACATTTACTTTAAAAGTCCGTAAAAGTGACTTTGTGCTCCTTTGGGATGGCACAATCAAGCGACGTTCACTTGCAGAACGCAAGCTTCTAGAGGGCACATAAGTCTGAAGTAACAAATTTAGGTAAATGGGTGCAGAGCCAGTTGTAGTTTTGTAGGCAAACATCAATGCCTTGAATTTTATGCGAGCAGCTATTGGAAGCCAGTGCAAATTGATAAACAGAGGTGTGACGTGTATTCTTTTTGGCTCATTAAAAATTAATCTTGCTGCCGCGTTCTGAATTAATTGCTCACATTATGTAGGGTGTATTGCCCTTAAGTGGGACACTGCCTAATGTGGGCCACTTAAGGTTTAGACTATGCTTAAATATTTCTTTCACATGCGTGGGTGGCATTAGGCCCCTTTTTAGTCTGATTATGATATATTATTGATTATACCTTGCTATGTTAATCGAGCCGTGCGTCGTATCAAAACTTGTTTTGGGCTTGGGGTAAATTCCAGGCTTTATAAGGAATATAGGCTGTGCTGAGCGTGAGTATGCAGTGTTGCTCTTTATATGAGATGTATATTTGCAAGAAATATAGCCGCAACAGCCAAACAATATGAATAAACTTTGTGACTAATTTGCAGAGTAGTACATCAGATGAACTCTTATTCTGCTTGATGGGACAAACAGTAAAGACAGGCTGAGTTAAAATGTGGCGTTTCAGGGCCGCTCACGCACAAATGCAAAAGCTCATTTTTTTTCCACAAACCAAAAATATGAAAAATATAGCTTTATTTTCATTTCAAGATTGGAGATTAATCCTAATAAACATAGCGTTACAGTAAAAAAAAATAACAATACATTTAAAACAGTGTATTCTTATAATTTAAGCGGAGTGCAAATGCTCTTATGTCAGGACTCCGGAGACAGTCGCTTAGCTTGCTCGCATTATGTAGGGTGTATTGCCCTAAAGTGGGACACTGCCTAATGTGGGCCACTTAAGGTTTCGTGTTTGTAGCTCCCCCCTAAATACATGAATGCCAGTGAATCTCTGGGTTACCAAAGCTGGGGACACATCCTTGGGTTTTTAAAATGGTGTTAGTTGTGGATTATGTTTTGGTTACACATTGCAATATGTCACAGAAATCTATAACAGAAAATCATATTGTTTGTATGACATGTTAAGAAAGAAATATGTCGTTTTAAGGAGATAATGTGGTTTTAATGATGAAACATCTCATTATTACGAGAAAATATGTTGTTTTAACTACATAACTCATTATCAGGTGAGCGGAAAAAATAATGTATGGAAGCAATCATGGTCGCAGCCAGACTTAGAAAATTAGTGAGGTCCATGGGGTTTCTATAATAACCCCCTTATTATAGAATTGTGATATAATACAACTAATACAACTAATTATATATACACTAACTCTTGAAATGAGACAGAAAGATGTTTTTGGAGGGATGCTCATTTTTAAATCATACCCTATTTATTGCATCAAAGTTTGTTAATACTTTACTATATTTATGGGGTGTATAATTTTATGAGTTGTTTATTATTCATGCAAGTTAATATATAGTTTTTATTTATAATATACCGGATAACTTTTTCTAGTACTCTTATGAATGTTTATAGCATGATTTGTGAAAGTTTAACTACTATTTTGAATGACTTGGCACTTCTTAATGGCTAGTGTTTACGCGTTTTATTTCATTCTATACCCTAAGTTGTTCAACAGAGTTCTCCACTAGTGTTAGACAGCGTTGATAACGTTTCTTAGAGGTAATATTTTTTTTTTCTCTTACCGAATGGCATAGACTTTTATGATCTGAGTGACTATTTACACTAACTTCACCCACCAAACATGCTATTTTCCCCAACCGTCAGTTCCATTGGCGCAGAAGGTAAAACGTGTGTCATACATATTTTGACGTGATCAACCAGGTATTTTGTGGAATTTTTTTTCTCCCTTTTCAAATTTCATATCACACCAGTAAAATCATTTATTTTCAATGAAAATTAAGTAAATAATCATAAAAGTTGAAAATAAAGTATTGGGTAGGGTAATGGTAGTTGTAGGGAGGGTTTATTGTGCCAATAAGGTGGCATCCATTTAATTATTTGAATTTTAATTAAAATTTATACTCATTAAGTTATTATTGCATACTGCTTTATATAATGTACTACAATACTGAGGTGCAGATAATTGCCACTATTTATTAAATAGTATAAATAGCAGTTTTCTGTGACATAAATAGCACTACTAATAAGTAGTCTAAATAGTATAAATAGAATCTATAGCTATTTGCACTTAGTGTAAATAGACTATAACTAAAAATTGCTGCTACTTGCACTTAGTGTAAAAGAATATCAGTAAAAAATGCTGCTATTTTCACTTAGTGTAAATAACCGCTGACTTTTCTGATTACTGATTACTAATGTCATCAATGCAATGTTGTATAAACAATAAATAAAATAACCAGAAATTATTTCAAATAATTTGGAAATTAGATAAGATGAAATTATCACTGACCCTAAACCGCAACTTGGTACCTTATTTACTTTCTAAAATGTCAAATTAAGTGCTAAAAAAGTATAGAAAAACTCTTATAATAGCTGGATCTGGCAACACGGAGGTTGCGTCTCGCGCTCTCACTCAAAACTCTTTGAAGACTCTTTCTGTTTGGAAGCTTCTCGCAAGCGACACATTTTCAAAAATTTACCGAGGTCTGGACTTCGGTGACCTCATTGGCTATGGGCCTGAACCAATCTGTCACCATATATTTGTTTGTTAAACAGCAAATAAATAGAATCAGTTTGGAGCGGGGCTCGAACCACCAGTTGAAGCGGTGTATAGGGGTCAAACACTCTATAACAAAAATGATAAGGACCATTGGCTCCAACCTCTGTAGCTGTACAGCTTTTGCTGTCAAGCACTTCTTCTGCTCAAACGATCTGTGGTAAATTAGTCTGGTCTGGTCCTGTTCGTCATTGATTGGGTGAGAACAGTTCAATATTACTGGCTGTGGAAATCAGCAGGTATGGCTCAATTTACTACAAGGAAAGCGCCATAAATAATGCGTGCTTTTGTCCAATCAGAACAGTGTTTTTTACTGCATCCTTTGGCAAGCCAAACGGCGTCAGAAGCGGCGCTTTTTACAAACACTAAAACAACGTTAAATAAGGCAGTTTTTACGGGTTACACACCTTTTTTTTCAGGACGGTGTATTTTATTGCGATAATACAGTTATAAACACCGTAAAAAATGTTTTATATGAAAACGTGATTAATCTATAGCGTAATTCTGACCCTTTAGGCTTGCCATAGCTCTGATCATGATCGCATGATCATTCCCCACATCCACGCGCTCGATCTTCTCACCTCTGCTCACGCAAACAATTTTTTTTTTTGTCAGTCTTGAGGCGGGGCTTGCTGTTTTAGTTGTTATCTCAAATGTCATTGGTTATTTGCCTTTTCCTGAAGTCAGTATTGGACACCTGTTAGTAGATTATTATGCGCACGTGTTTGTTCGTTCAATTGTATGGAAAGCCAATTGGCTCATAATTTGCGTGCTTTTTAACAGCATATTCATTTTAAAATGCCATTTTCATAACACCGCTAGGCGTTTAATAAGCTCAGTTAGGCTACAAGTTAACGCCAGATGCCACCACACGTTAAAATAACGCCACACACCGACATTAAGTTAACGCCACACGCCACTTAGGATCAGGGACGTGCACAGACATTTTGAGGGGCAGGGGCTCAAGTGAAATAAAGGACACTTTATTATATATTATATATATTTATTATATATATATTAACGCAACACTGACTTCCTTTTAAAAAAAGTAGGTTTATAGAGCAGCAAAGGAAACCATCCCACAATGTGCATGTTTTGAAAACATTTTCTATGCTACTAGTTTCAAGTATATATTTAGAATAACCAAAAAAACGGCATCAAGCAGAGGGGTGTGTTTTACTAATAATTTGTTTATTTTTTTTGCACAAGGCACTACATCATTTTAATTATTTTGGTGTTATCAGAACACATAACACTTTTAAATCAACACAAATATTCACTCAAAACTGAAGAGGGTTGTTGCTGCTATTTTGTTAACTTTGCATTATGCTGCCTGCCAGGCCCTGCACTGCAAGCATGATTAAAATTAATTGTTTAAATACTTTTTGTTTCACAAGCAAAATAACTTTTTAGCTTCCCACAACTAAGCATCAGAATACTGAATTGCCTTAATGTTTTAATCAAATACATTAATATTATTATTTCTATGCATGTACACATACACAATAACTGTTGACTGACAAGGACTTAGTTTCACATTTGAGGGAGGACTGTATCATCACCATCATCAAATAAAACTTTCAAAATCCACATTTAGATGGAGTTTGTTTTAAACCACACTCAAAAAATATTATGTGGCTTAGTAAATATTTAACTTAATTAACTTAATAAAATCTCTGAAAATCTTACTTGATTGTTTGAATTAAACTTACCAAAATAATTGAGTAAAAATTAAATAAAATTAAATAAAAGCCAATGTCATGTATGTATTTGTGGTTGTATGGAATACTATTTTATAAAGGTTTAGAGGAAATAAAAAAAAGTTCATAAATAAAAATAGTACCATAAATGGCTGCCCACTGCTCCGGGTGTGTGCTCACAGTGTGTGTGTGTGTTCACTGCTCTGTGTGTGTGAATTTCGGATGGGTTAAATGCAGAGCACAAATTCTGAGTATGGGTCACCATACTTGGCTGAATGTCACTTCACTTCACTTCACTTCAAAAAGTTAATTTATAAATGTTATTTTTAATGTTTAATGTTAACTTATTTCTACTCAGTTTTATTTATTAATGTACAGATGCAGTTACTCAGATTTACTAAATTTTTTAGAGTGTAGCCTATCCTCCATCTGTTTGCATCTGTAGATTTCTTCTAGATTCACCAATTTAGATTTCTAAATTTCAGGGGGAAAGACTCTTTATGTAAGTCATTAACTAACTGGGGACGTTCTTATTTTCTTAACTTATTTTATTACATGGTTTGGTTGATCTCCAGTGTAGAATATGGTCTGTTATTTCTTGATAACAGACCGCTGTGTGGAGTATAACAGACCGTTGCCATGAAAAACAGAGCGTTGCTATGGACTCACAGGATTCTAACCGTAGAGACGGAGCGTATTATTTTCTTTAGCGGAAGCAATACAATCGGGTTAAATCAATAAACCCCCTTTTAATATTTTGTGTCAAATTATTTATTTATTTGGTAGGTAGCCATGTAATAAGCAGGAGGATAATGTATAGCGATTATCCCTTACACAGCTCTAGGCTAGTAGCTCATGAGGCATGCATGCTAGCAAAACACAGGTCAACTAAGTTATATTCAGAGGTGGGTAGTGTTGTTTGATCGGAGCAGCACCACCCATGTCAATATCATGCTCTAACACTGTAGTACGAGAAGGTACATCGTTAAACAAAGTAGGAAAATCATTAACCAATTGCATAATATCACATCCTTGTTGTTCAGTTAAATGAGACACTCGAAATGCAAAATTAGTTAATACCTCAGAATTCGTAAGTCGAGCACATTGCTGGTAAGTGTGACGTAAGATTACTCCATCGTCCTCAGGATCAGTGATTTCTACAGCTGCGCAAGCTACTAAAACAGGAGATGACACAGGGACAGTAATTTCATCTGCAAGTAACACATTCTGGACAGCTTCTCTGCTGTGAAAAGTCTTTAACACATTCACATGACACACACGAGTCTTCCTCTTCCTATCAGGAGTTCCGATAACATAATCTGTATTACTGATTTTTCTCACCACCTCATACGGTCCAGAAAATCGTGCGGATAAAGCAGACCCTACCATAGGCAGCAACACCTGATCGCCCTTGTTAAAGGTACGCTGTACAGATTTACGATCGTAGCGACACTTCATTTTTTTCTGAGCAACTTCAAGTGACTCCCTTGCCACTGAACAAGCTTTGTGCAAGCGTTCACGGAACTTGATCACATAATCTATCACATTCACTTTAGGATTAGACTCTAAAGACAAAAGATTCTCCTTGAGCATTTTCAAGGGTCCTCTGACAGTGTGTCCGAATACTAATTCAGCAGGACTGAATCCAAGGCTTTCCTGAACTGCTTCTCTGATCGCAAACAAAAGTAATGGTACACCCTCATCCCATTCCTTACCCGTATCCATGCAGTACTTTCTGAGCATTGCCTTCAGCGTTTGGTGGAAACGCTCAAGCGCCCCCTGGCTTTCAGCATGATAGGCACTTGCAACCCTGTGGGAAATATTTAAACTGGACAACACTTGAGAAAAGATCTTCGAAAGAAAATTAGTGCCTTGATCTGTCTGCACAATTTTCGGTAAACCAAACGTAGAAAATACTTCACCAGTGCTCTAGGTACAACAGGTGCTTTAATCTTCCTCAATGGAATTGCCTCCGGGAATCTAGTCGCAGTACACATTACAGTTAATAAAAACTGGTTACCGGTCTTAGACTTAGGCAAAGGGCCGACACAATCGACAATAACATGCTCAAATGGTTCCCCCATCACTGGAATAGGAACAAGTGGAGCACACGGAATGACTTGATTCGGTTTGCCGGTGATCTGACAGGTGCGACAAAATTGTGTGACATCAGTTTTTAATCTAGGCCAAAAGAAATGTCTCAAAATTCTGTGATAAGTTTTCTTAATTCCTAGATGTCCCGCCAAATCGTGATCATGAGCTAAAGATCGAACTTGCTGTCAGTAACAGGAAGGAATCACAATCTAATACACATTACCCCATTCAGAATCATCTGCAATATCAGGGCGCCACTTAAGCATCAATAAGTCTTTCTCTACATAATATGTAACTTTCCTCTCTTGAGCTGTCTTTGAAGAAACAGCAGCAACAAAACACTTCTGAAGGCTTTTATCCTCCTTTTGGGCAGAAATAAGTCTCTTGCGTGTCACAGACAGATTTATACTCAAGGAACTCGGAACAAGGGATTTCTCTACAGCTTTACTCTCATCAGCTAAAACGTCACTGATAAAAACAGGTGCCATAAAAGATGTACCCAAATCATCCACTGCATTTATCTTACAAGCCTGAGCTCGCGTCACCACACAAACTGGAAAAGTGTCAGGATAAGAACTCAAAAGTTCATCAGGCTGATCTGATGCAACTGGATTATCAAAAACTTCCAACAAAGGCATGATTTTCCCACCGGCTAAATCATTGCCAAGGATAAATTCTACCCCATTCACAGGCAATCGTTCACGAACGGCTACTTTCACAAAACCTGTACACAGTTCTGATTCTAGGTGAATCTGATGCAATGGAACTTTAATGAGACCCATCTCTATGCCCTGTACTAGTACATTACTGCCACAGAAAGTATGTTCAGAAAACGGCAGTACTTCTGCACTAATAAAAGACTGCATTGCCCCAGTATCACGCAGCATTTTAACTCTTATCTGTTCCGCAGAATTCCCAGTAATGGAAATTAACCCTTCCATCAGAAAAGGTGCATAGCTAGAATCAGGCTTATCACTATGTTCGACTTTAACAGAATCCACCAGTTTCACAAATCCAGCACTCGACTGTTTTCGTTTTAACACAAAACAATCAGCAATTAAATGCCCTTGTTTGTGGCAATAAAAACATTCCCGATCTTCCTTTGACTTTAAGTTAACTGGTTTTGGTCGTGACGAACTACTCGAATTCACTTGGAGAGACACAGCTTTCTCAGAACGTGCAGGAATAAATACATTTTTATGCGTTAATGCAAATTCATCTGCCAGGACAGAAGCTTGAGACAAATAAGTTACTTTCTGCTCATTTAAATAAACGCCAACCCGCTCAGGTATACAATTTTTAAATTCTTCTAAAAGAATTAATTCTTGCATGGTTCTAAAATCATCTGCCTTACTCGAAGTACACCACTTGTCAAATAAAATGCCTTTCTCCCGCGCAAATTCAACATATGTCTGATTGGAACTTTTCTTATGGCTTCTAAACCGTTGCCTATAGGCTTCTGGCACCAACTCATATGTACGCAAAATTGCAGCTTTCACTACCTCATAATTCACGCTATCCTCTATGGACAATGTAGCGCAAACATCTTGAGCCTTACCAGTTAACTTGCACTGTAACAGCAAGGGCCAAACCTCTTTAGGCCAGTGAAGAGTTGATGCAATCCGCTCAAACACGCTAAAATAGGAGTCAACTTCTGTTTCATGAAACTGCGGCACAAGAGAAATATGTCTGCTGACCTCAAAGTCGGTCCCCACCGAGCCAGCCCCCGAAGCATCAGAAGGCTGTAAGGGTTGCACAACTGGAACAGGTGTCACTTTAGCTGCACTCAATTCAAGTTCACGCAGCTTAACCTGCGTCTCCGCCTCAATTTCGAGTCGGCGGACTTCAAGTCGAAACTCCATATCAGCCCGACGATCTTCTGCCCGTTCGCGCGCCTCCATTTGGACTCGCGCTAAGCAGACTTTAAGCCTCACATCACCTCCTCCAGACTCAGCCGAGCCCGGAGAAAAAGGCTCAAAGGGCGGCAGAGCGGCCTTGGCCCCAGAATCCTCTACCTCAGCCATTCCACCTCGCTCCTCTTCGCCAGGGCGACCACCAACACCTTCAACTACTGCAGGCAACACTAAAACACCTAGCTCCACCAACTTTTGAGAGACCGTATACTTAATCTCTCTTTTTAGCCGCTGCCTCGAAACAGCAATCTGATAATGAGCAGCAATACGCAACAAGTAATCTTTTCTACATTTATTTAACTGCTCAACCGTAGGTGCATTGACAAAAGTGTCTCAATCAAAATCAGCCATACTTACTCCTGAAGCTAATGTTTTAGACCCCACACACTAGTTACTACCTCGCACAACACTAACTCTTCAAAAAAAAACTGAACATGGACATTCCACCATCCACACCAGCAGTAATTAATATCTCGGGAAAAATACATATAGAATTTAAAGATCCCGGATGAGCCCCCATTTAATGTTACGTACTTGAAAGTGTCTAGGGCATGTACCGCAACATTTATATATTAACATACTGCTGAAGGTGGGGGTATGGTGGAAGAACACATGACAGACTCTTTTTAAAGGGAAAAATAAACTGGGCTTTATTCACAACCAGCCAAAAGGCCACTGGACCCAGTCAAAACAACAATAATGTGCGCTTTGTACAATGTGATATAAACAAAGACAAACAAACAATAAATGGGAAAAGAACAAAAAGTGGCGCCAAAGTAAAGAACAAAATATAACAAAACAATCCTTAATCTAAACCTAATCTAACCAAAACAAAAATGTAGAACACAAACCGAAATCTTCAGTGCATCCGGCACCCTAACTAAATTACCTATAAAACGAAAATACAAAGGATGGCGCTCACTTCTTACCTAGTGTGTCTAACCAATCATCGGCTACGGGTGCAGTGTATATCGCGATATACTAACCTGCGTTCTCTTCCCAGAATGTCAGTTTTTTAACAGATATCTCCGAGCGAGTGAAAAGGTAGACACAAACTAATCTCGCCCATGTTAAGGCGTAACAAATACTTAGAAATACAAAGCACATAGCACACAACTTAATTCGCGGGCAGAAACAGTCAAAACCTCAGTTTACAGCAGATAAACTCATTCCGCTGCAAAGTGCTCGATTTACTACAGAGGAGTTCTCAATGTGCTCCGGAGAGAAAGCATGAATGAACACGTAACCCCTTTTAACCAGCTGGGCAGCCTCCGATTGGCTCTGAAGCGGCGCCTTGATGATGACTGACGTCCAACTCGGCCAATCACAGCAACCTGTGAGCAGAGAGAGTAAACTAGAGACAAAGAAAAGATAATGAGCACAACAACCGACATGTGCTCAATACACCGGCGTGCACAGATCAATGAAAACAGAATACGCGTGGAGCGTAACAGTAGAGTACCCAAAAACTTTACTCAAGTAAAAGTAAAAGTAATTCTAGAAATATTTACTCAAGTAAAAGTAAAAGTACTAGTCTTGAATAGTTACTTGAGTAAGAGTAAAAGAGTATCGGATAAAAAATCTACTCAAGTACTTAGTTACTAGTTACTTTGGGTCATATATACAGAGCCTATTTTTATTTGGCTATATAGATAAAATGTATGTAATGTATGTGTGTGTGTGTGTGTGTGTGTGTGTAAAAATGTATATATTTCATCAGCAATTTATTATAAAACCCTGTCTGTTTACTTAAGTAACAGATATTGGTGTCATGCATATTTTTAATTCGACTGACTTTATATTAAATGTGAATTTAACATTGAAAGTTAATGTGATATAAATATTGCTAATAATCTTTCATTGTTCAGAAAGAGAGCAAATAACATTTACATTATTAAAGATCATTTTCACTGACAGTCTAGATTTCAATCACTCTCAGAAACTGCCTTTAAAATCACTGAAACTGTTAACACTGTGAAATCAATATCTTAATCATAGATTCATACACACATCTGCACTTTGTTGTTTCTGACGAGAGAATTCGCCAGAAAGAGGTATCCAGTCAGTGAGCGAGTGAAGGAAGCACCGGCATTTCAGCGATGACTCATCGGAACACCTCTGATTGGCCATTCAAAAGCTCAACAGAACCGTTTGTGATTGGTTATAATGCGCAGCACTGTAAAAACGAATCTATCTCTGGCTCAGCGCCAGCAAGTGACTGATCACAGATCTGAATTTAGCAGCTGATGATATGACTCACTGAACGTATTTGCACCGGTGTGATTGTATTAAAATTAATAAAATCTTAATCGGCTATTTTTTGTCTTTTGAAAGCTGCATTCAGTTTGACTCCCTTCTGTTATAAGCCACACACGTACAACAACAAACTAATGTCACAGTGGTATCTTGTACTGTAATCGAATGTAGCCCAAAATATTACCTGTTAAACGGTAGACAGCACACGCGGTGTTCATCTAATAAGGATCTCCATCGCAAGCAAATAATAGCCTTTGCAGATCTTGGGTGGTCAGTGAGCGCTTCAGAACTCCTGACCGGGTATTTAGATATACTATTCCTCAATAAATATATTTGTTTGACAGGGAAGCTGTGCCCAAACAGGAATATATATTATTTTTTCAAAAAAAAAAAAGAAAAAAAAAGCACCCCAGAAAAAAGGGCACTTTCTCTCCAGGAATAAAAAGGGCAGGTGCTCAAGCCCCCTTTGATGTCTATGTGTGCACGTGCCTGATCAAGATCATTTTGCATATCTTGTGGTTTATACTCTGTATAATCAAATGTTTTAAATTGCAGATTTTCATAATCAGAGTAACCATAATCTGTTCTTACAGTGTTTATAGTTGAGGTAGGTCCATCTGGTTGTGTCATATATCCAATTTGTTTTTGGGTGATCCATGGCAATATTCAGTCCTTTATATTGGTCCAACTCTGTTATATCCTTAACAGTGATCACTTTAGCTTCATCTGGATGTCCGTTAAGCTTGATCAGAACTCTGCAGTTTCTTGTCTAAGTGTCTTGAATCTTCTTTTCTTTCCTCAAATTCCTTGCTTCTCTTGCTATTGTAGCATTTCTCTTAGTTAGGTGCTCATTCACATAAACACTTGTACCCTTTAATTTTCTGCCATTCCTAAGCACCTCCATTTTGTGCTTTCTATTAGCAAAGCGAATCAGAATATTTGACTTATTGCGGTCACTCTGGGGCAAAGTATGACAAGCAACAATGTTCTCACTATTTATTGTAATGCCATTACTGTTCAAGCGTTGGTAATTAAGGACTTAGAGCAGGATTTAACAGATTTTTCTCTCCCCCACCACGGGCTGCTGCCTGTGCATAAGAGTGTTTTATTTCAAGCCCTGATATCAACAGGTCATCCTTCCTTGAATACTGCTCCAAATTCTAAATTCTTCTTTCCAGTTGTTCAATTTTCTTGTCCTTTTCTTGTGCCTCTTTTTTCAGTTGTTTAATTTCCTCCAGAAATTCCTTTAGGCCTCTTTGTTCGGTTGCCACTTGAGTTATTTCCGGTGACATGAAGCCCAGAGCCCTCTTAATTTAATCAATGTCTTCAGCCAGTTTCTTATTAGCCATTGCATCAATGAAGATATTACAGGTAGTTATGCTAGCGGGGTTGGGATTTCTTCAGTGTCTGCTGTTGAGCAGTTTAGGCCTTGTTTAGGCCTTGTATCCACAATGTCCAAGATATGCCTTCAAGACTCAAAATGCTAACACATCCAAAATCCTTATATGTTCAGTTCATAAAACATTTAAATGAGGTAGATGGTCTTATTTCCTTGATATAGTTAAGATTGTGGAGTGACACCACCACATCAGCACGGCAGCCATCTTGCCATCTGAACCATCTGAACTTTGATCGAGAATATCTCTTTGGATTTGAGACTTTAGTCCTTGCAACTTTACAGATCTTTTTCATGCACCAAGAGGTTGTTACACTCCAAAGAGAAAGGAAAATTTGAAATTGCATCATATGACCACTTTAATGAAATGGAAAATATCTATAATTCATAAAGAATGAGTAGAAGATACAGGCAATACAGGCAAGTTTAGTCAAATTAAACAGCTTGCTAAAAGTGTGACAAAGGCTACAAAAATCACTTATATTGGGAAATATCAAGAAATAGGGAAAGGCCACAGAATAAAGCTGTGAAAGCCAGAGGTTCAGTATGATTTTTAAGAACTTCAGAAAACTCTTTTTTTAAAGATCTGGGACCAAAATATCTGTAGAGACAGACAGGACAAAACGTGTGCAGTAGTTGCATGGGTCTGATGACAATGGTCACATGTAGGATCCACTTTGGGGTATATTTTTGAAAGTCTAACTTTGGTGAAGTGCATGCGGTGAAAAATATTTCTCTGAATCAGACCATGTCTAGCACAAAAGGATGAAGAGAGCACATAGTGTAGAATCTCTTACTACTGTTCATCTGAAATATTTTCTTCCATGTTCTCCTCCAGTTGAGATTTAATAGATATAAGTGGGTATTCATGCTAAGTGCAAATTGTAACATAAAGATAAGAAATCATATATCTGTTTGCATTTTAATGCATTAAATTTTCAGGGCTTGCATTTTTGGGGTCTGAAATTCAATATAGAAAATCACAGACCTTTGGGGTAAATGCAGCTTTTTTTGTCTTTATCAGCTTTGCCACATAAATACTGGCCATGATGAGCATACCATATACTTACCGCATGTTCCATTTCAGCAAACCAGTTTTGTTGACTTTCATGAGTCTATCACTGACTAACAAGAGCTCATATTTTTCCACTGGGTATTTGTTTTACTGTTTATTTTAATTGGTTTGTGTAACACTTTACTGCTCTGTTTAAATGTATTACATTATGCAAATGGGCATAGGAATGAACAACATTCATAAGGTAAATGCTGTATTTAGTACAAACTCTTAAACTGTGGTCAAACACTGCAGGGAATATTTTGATTTATTGTTAAGTTAAAAAAAAAAGTTATATAAAAAGTATACAATATTATTCAATTTTTATTTTGTAACAAAAGCATTCCAGTCCATTATTTTGAATAATAAAGTGATAAAGTTGTGAAAGTGTAAGTGTTTCATGGCTGCCGAACATTACCAATCTTATTTGTTTGTTTTATAGTGACATATTGATGTTTTCGGGTCAACATAATCAAGGGCTGCAATTATACATTTGGCTACCACCCCCCCAAAAATTAATATCACATCAAAGGGAGACATTTTCTTAAAATAATCAAGAACCATCCTTATGAACTGTGAGACAACGAGTCTTCACAGGCCCTCTGTCAGTCAAAACTGGGTTTGCCAAAAATAAATAAATAATAATAATCCAAAAAAAATATGGCAATACTCGCAGAGATGTAAGGTGTAAAGTGATGTTTATTTACAGTGCTCGAGAGGTGAAACAGTCCCAGTACACAAACAACCAAAAGTAACAAAGAAAACTGAAACAATAAACACAATACAAAAGGAAACAGTCTGAAAAAAAAAAATAGTCCAGGCTGGACTATTGCAATGCCCTCTTGGCAGGTCTTCCAGCCAATTCTATCAAACCTTTACAATTAATTCAGAACGCGGCAGCAAGATTAATTTTTAATGAGCCAAAAAGAATACACGTCACACCTCTGTTTATCAATTTGCACTGGCTTCCAATAACTGCTCGCATAAAATTCAAGGCATTGATGTTTGCCTACAAAACTACCACTGGCTCTGCACCCATTTACATAAATTCGTTACTTCAGACTTATGTGCCCTCTAGAAGCTTGCGTTCTGCAAGTGAACGTCGCTTGATTGTTCCATCCCAAAGAAGCACAAAGTCACTTTTACGGACTTTTAAATTAAATGTTCCCTTCTGGTGGAATGAACTCCCCAACTCAAGTCCTTAGCCATCTTCAAGAATCGGCTTAAAACACATCTCTTCCATCTTTATTTGACCCTCTAACTTTAACACTCACTATTCTAATTCTATTCTTTAATAAATCTAACTATCCTTCTAATCTTTTTGTATTCTATTTTCTTTTCATTTATTATGCAATTGTATATTTATGTGTGTGTGTATGTGTAAAGACCTCTAACTAGCTTGCTCTATTCTTTTTTTTTAATTTTTTTATTCTATCTGTTTTTTTTTTATTTATTATATTAGTTAAAATCCCATGCTACGTGTACTGTTAACCTAACTGAGACTTGTTATAGCACTTATATATCATTGCTCTTTTTGTTGTTTTTGATTGCTTCCACTGTCTTCATCTGTAAGTCGCTTTGGATAAAAGCGTCTGCTAAATGAATAAATGTAAATGTTAATGTAAGGAAACGAAAACAAAAATATATATAAATATATCCACGCAAACTCCTCCGATGATAAGTTGCTCATGGCACCACACTTGCATGCTCGCTCGCCAGGTTAACTGACTCCCAAAAGTTCTTTGGGGATCCTCTTTATAGTCCAAGCTCCGCCCCTTTTGTTAAAACATTGCATAAATTAGTGGGTAAGTATTTCAGGTGAGTATGTACAATTTTCACAACATCACAAAAATATATACACACAAAAAATAGCCAAAATATTTACAGAAACAAACTCCAAACCAAAAATAACAAATACAAATATAGACAAATAAAAATTTGCATAATAATAATAATAACAAATTTCCAACCAAGACAATGGACGAGCCGACTTCCGGTTGCTTCGCGCCGATGCGGCCACACACAGCAGTCCTGGCACTATTTATCCAGGCCGCTGGGTGGCGCTCGGGTTCGGTCGATCGATGCTGGAGAAGCAACGCGAAAGACCGGCAACACAGACGCTGACAAACACCGAACACAGGTATGTATTAACATAACATGACAAAACATAAAACATAGAAACAGACACAAACACAACTCAGGTATGTATGCAAGTTGTTATGCGCAGCAGGGATTCTGAAGGGGATGGAAATGGAGTGGCTATGTTTGCGTGTATGATGACCAGCGTGCTAATGGCGTACGTGTGCACCCACAATGCCCCAGCAGGGAACGGTGGATGAGGTAAGAGGGTGTGTGTGTGTGTGTGTGTGTGTGTGTGTCTGTGTGTGCTGCGCTAACCAACAGGGACAGGTCACCCTGTCACATGAACCTATGAACCTGCACCTATATTTTGAGCATTTCCCCTGAAATAGGATATCCTCTTGCTAACTGTCTTCTGAAGCTTAGCCGGTAACCACAACACCTGCTCTTGGACAGAAGATATGTGTTTTCCTATGCAGTCTTCACATAATCTACAAAGAAAAGATCAAATATGTGGTGAATAATAGTCAGCGTTATGGCATATTTAATTTTTCACAGGAATGAAAACAAGGTGTTAAAGGATAGATAGCATGTGTTCAATAGATTGTACTATTATTAAACAATAAATAGCTATATTTGCTCAACTGATGAAAAGTCTTTCTAAAAAAAAAAACATAACTACTGTATTTCATGCAACTGTCTGTTGCAATGTGTGTATATAGGATGGCTTTTACCTTGACAGGGAGTATGGTTGAGTCTGAAATAATAGCACATCTGCACAGTGATTCTGAGAGGGAGACCTGAGAATGGCAACCTACAGGGGGAGAAACCAGACCAAGTGCATCTACTTTGACTGTGACTTTTCAAACAAGGGTTCAACCAATCCATGACCAGCAAACTAACATCTGCAGAGATCTCTGAGCTAATGTGTTACACAATTGTTGAGTTAATGCTCACAATTAAAGGAACACTCCACTTTTTTGAAAATAGGCTCATTCTCCAACTCCCCTAGAGTTAAACTGTTGAGCTTTTCACTTAGCTTAGCATTGATCATTGAATCTGATTAGACAATTAGCACCTCACTCAAAAATGACCAAAAAGTTTCTATATTTTCCTATTTAAAACTTAACTCTTCTGTACTAACATCATGTACTAAGGCAGATGTTTCAAGGCTGATGTGGCTGTATACTCTCATTCTGGCGTAATAATCAAGGAATTTTGCTACCATTCCATGGGTGCAGAAGGTCCAGTGTTATTATGAAGTGCCTAAAATTGCTGCATCAATTGTTCCTTTAAATTGTTCACATCTAATCTGCATTGTTTTCTTTTTGCAATGAACATGGAGGTATTGCACACTACTCATAGCCCAATGACTATGGTTAAATCTAACAGAGCACATATGTCTTCTAAAATAGAATTAGTCTCTGAAAATTCCAGCTATTAATATGTACATTTATTTATGAATTAGCAGTACATCACAAATACAAGCCCTTTGTTGTAGATTAAGCTGTACATACCGAATCCATTACAAAGAGGTAGGTCTGGCTTCCTCCAAATATGACTACATCACCGTCTCTCCCCTTAGCAGCAGAATGCCACAGCCTGAGAGAGGAAATAGATACAACTTACTGATTCAACCCTAATGTATATCAAAATCACCATTAAAATTATGTTTCTCCACAAATGGCTCATACAGCAATGTCACACAATACATACAGATATTGTACCTGGGCTTGTCTTTATGTGCATGGTCTATTTCTCTCCATTCTTTTGTCTTAGTGTCAAATTCCCAACCATCACCTAAGCAAAATAAATTTTAGCAAAAAATGTGGTGGTTATTTATAGACATGACTATTTCTAAAATCTTGACAAAAACTTACTGAGCACCTCCCCAGAAGTACTGAGTCCTCCAAACAGGAAGAGTGTGTCATCTGAGATGGCAGTAAGTGTGTGAAGAGTGCGGCCTCGTGGAAGAGAAGCAGTCTGATGTTCACTGGTTTTCAAAAAGAGTAACACTTACATGACTTATATCAATCATTATGTGAAACAATTTGGACTGAATGATAATTAAGCTAAACAGTCTCATTACATGATAACAGAGTCCATTTCAGATTGACTGTATAAAGTAAAATCACTAATGCTTTTTCCTCAATGTATTTAAATGTTTCACATATTCATGATTGATGGATCTAGAATGAAACAATACACTATAAAAGCACAGCAACGGAAACAATCTTCGCATTAGTGTTGTCACGAATCCTGTCCATGGACTTCCTACCGATTGCCACCAGAGATCACCCTTTTGTTACATTGATTATCAGATTTTTTTTTCCATCGATACTGAAACACGCGTGAACTACAAAGACTATTTTACCTTATGGATAATAGTTAAGCTTCAAATGGGCAACAAATACCAATATGGAAACGTTTGGATTTCAGAGTTGTCAAGTAACGAAGTACAAATACTTTGCTACCTTACTTGAGTAGAAATTTGGGGTATTTATATTTTACTTGAGTAATAATTTTTCAGCCGACTTTTTACTTCTACTTACATTTTCATGCAAGTATCTGTACTTTCTACTCCTTACATTTTTAAAATAGGTTTGTTACTGCTATTTAATTTCAGCTTGTTTTCATTTCGGCTTTTCATCATTCAAAAAAAAAAAAAAAAAAAAAACTTGTCCAGATAAATCATGCCATCCGGATGAATTGAATTGGATTGTGGTTGGATGAGAAGTATAAACATATACCATTCCAACACACTATTGGTTTGTACGCGATCCATCCCACCTGCACATGACACAAATCACATCACATCAGCAAGGACATCGCCAGTTTTGGGTTTGTTTATCAAAAAATATATTTCCTAGGGTTGGGTATGGAACCGGTATCTGAGCGCCTTAGAGTCAGTCCCCTTAAATATCATATGAAACCGGCGTCAGACCGGTCTCCTCTCTGTCTTTCAGCACGCTCTTCAATTCGCAGACCGAGCAGCGCAAGCGCACTTAAACACAAACAGAGGCAACAAAGGTGTTTATTGCTAGATTCTTAAAATATCCGTATATGTGCAGTTCTTTGTCATAAATACAGTTTACAAAAGGTCACGAGGGAGCAGTCGGTTTCTTATCTACTGTATAGTGTTCGCTGTTCACCGCTCATCACATCGCAGCTGTTTCCTCCAGTAACAATCTAGCCCTTAACACTAACATATGAACGAACACATACTTTAATTGTACTTAAATTGTAAACTAAATATACTTAATTTAATCATACATAATTTATACATACACTACTGTGCAAAAGTCTTAGGCACGTTAGTATTTTCACTTAAAAGAATGATGTTCGGCCAGTTATTTATATATTTTGCTGTAGTGTGTCAGTATAAAATATCAGTTTACATTTCCATACATTCATTTTGCCGTTGTCAGACTGCTTGTGCATTCAAAATCGCACTAGATTATTATTCTGTTTAGATAAAATAACTGACTATGTTACGTTGAAATGTTATGTTATTTATATCACAAACAAAATTTGCACAGCAGAAAGCAGCAATTATTGTTATTAGTTTGGCATGTGGTAGGGAATTTTTTTTACACACAATAGCCTAAGCCACTTTGAAACTCTCCTGTTATTTTATTTATTTATTTTTATAGGCTACGTTATGAACATAACATTTCAAACATACTGAAGTACTTTAGTCACGGAGTGAAGGTGGAGCGGTGTTTCTGGTATGCGGATCGGAGTGATTATGCTCTGAGCACGGATGGGAAGTTGTTGCCGCTACGCTCCACTCACATATAATCTGCTGCTCTGTGAGAGAGATGTTTCACCCTACGAAATGAAGAAGACCGCGGCAGCACAAAGCACAGCATATCTGCCAAAAAACAACCTGCAGCAATGCTCGTTGCTCAGCTTGCCAAGCTTTACTGTTGTGGCTCGCATGGCAGTAAATAATACGATGATATGACCTAAGGGCTGTATACCCCATAAAAAAAATGGACACGAGTGGCGCGATCCAACAAAAGACAACAGAACCCAGTGATGTTGTCTACACTGGACACAATCCCCATCAGTGAACTGATGCCTCGTTCTATTTATGAAGAAATGTACTGACACTATGTTCAGATGATTGGACACTGTAGTGTGATGTCATCAAGTTTAGACAGACTTTTAGCACAGCAGGGCACGCACGACAACTTTCACGTCCTATGTAGAAACTTAGTGTTTGCTTTATTTACAAATAATTTATATAAGAAAATAAATAAATAACCTAAACCAGTGGCATAACGAGATGGAAATATAGACTAGAAAATATATTTACACTTGCTCTGACCTACGTCCATGACACTGACTCACTGCGGAGTTGCCAGTTTTAATATGAACAGCTCTTGAGGCTGAGTGGATGGTTAGATGTATGATGGGCTAGTATTTAAAAAAAAAATAATAATGATCAAAGGTCTTTCCAGCATTAAGGTAACAATGTAACTGTTTATTTTTTTTTTATCATCTTGTCTCAGTTATATATTTCACCAGGGCTGGACTGGGACAAAAAAAGGGCTCTGCCATTTTTGCTCAGACCGGCCCATCACAATCGGTCCGACATAACCAACCAGTACACCATCCTTGTGGTTCCTGTATATATTCATATCTACCGTTCCATTCCCAAAAACCCCATACAAAGCTGAGAACTAAGTGCCATGGACCAGTGTACTCATTCTCTCGACTGACTCTCTGGTGATCAAAGGTGCCCTTCTCCACTGCTAACTCAACCTGGCTTGACTATACATAAGGACAAAGAGAGAGATGATTACAATTATTTGGAAGAGTTATTAAAAGTACACTTAGTAAGGATCCATTTTGGTTATATAGTCATGTATTCTTGAAGAGCAGGATTTCTAGATGGACAATGTGCTCCATGTTATAAAAGCTAGTTAATCCTTTAGAACACAATAAAATGTGGATGTAGAATACTGCCAATTCTAAAAAGTTTTTTTTTCAATGAACCAGACAGCAGAAAAACTAGTTTACAATTGCAAGTATAGGCTACTTTGTTTTAAAGAGCACAAACCCCTCTTTAATATGACACCAAACAACATTTAGCTCTCATTGTTGAGATACTTCACATAGAAAAAGAAAAACAAACTGTACTACCAAATTACTCACACAAAACGTCCTTATAATATATATGATATTCAAATTAGCTACTCACTCACCATTAATATTGCATATTAATGATATTGGAAATTCATTAGAAACATGAGAAAATATCTACTTTGTTGAATATACAGCTTTCAAAATGCAAGGCGGGTTTTAATCCCCAAATATCATGCGTTAGCTACTTCTCTCCCGACGTGTAACTCGTCGTGGGCGCTTCGACGCAGCCATTTTGAGTAATAATTAAAAATAATCAAATGGCATCATTTAAGTTTTCTAGAGAAGGGCCGTATGTCCATTATGGGTTTTAAAGGGTTAACATTAAAATAGTCAGTCGAAGTTGCAATTGAATAAGTTAACTCTGCTAACCTATAGCTACAAAAACAATGCAAAATAGCTTATGCTGTGTTATTTGACTTTAGCTGACTGAGTAGCTAGTGTAGTAGGTAAAAATCTGACAGACTTTATAATAGCGACAACGATTATGTTATTATAATATTCATTAATTTATGTAACGTTAAATCATCACACTATACTCCTGCACCCGCCCTGATTAACACTCCCTTCCTGTTAATCATGTAACTACAGTACCATGCTTACCATTTCTATTACACTCTCCTGCTCAGTCTGTCCCTCCTTGACATCACTATCAGACACCTGCACCTCTGTATGGGTGCCGCCGGCACCGCCGGTGTAGCAGTCGATTCGGTTCCCCTCGGAATGTCTGTTTCCCCTCGGGTTGCCAGGTCCATGTAATAAACCCAACCAAATAGTTAATCAAACATTTTACCAAAGTAGCCAAAATTCTGCGGATTTGGCAACATTCCCGCATGCAAATACACCAAACACACCTGGATGGAAAGGAAAGCAAAAAGGGACAAATTTCTTGCTACACTGCAGCATAGTAAATTGATTCTCACACTCCCGTTTATGTTCCTTATTTATTATTATTCATCTTGCAGTTGTTCCGTTATTTTTGTCTTATGTTTTTACATTTCAAGTTGAAAAACCTGTCGTCTTAAAACTTAAACTTAAGATTTAGGATGGTATTTTGTACTATTTGACTTGCCGTACATCCAGTCACGCTTCTTGCGCACGCTAGTTCTGATCGTACGTATAGTAAGCATAGACAGTAAAAGAAATGGACACAGCGACCCCATTGGAACTCAATTGAGACAATTGAAGCCCATTTTTAGCGTTTTTTAGCACTTCCGTTTCTGACGCGCAGACTCAAACGAAGCTTGACGACGTCAGCAACCTGTCTGACAGATGTAAATCTTCTAAGTGGAAGCGCGTCCAAACTGCCATCGTTAATCTTGCAGAGACGGCGAGCTTGAGCGGGGAGTTCTTTGTCGTGAGTGAGCAGGACTAAGTATTCTGATTAATTATTTTGTATAGTATTTTAAAATGTAACGCCAGTACGCCATATTAAGTTAATTGCCTGCGAGCTTCTCCTCCTGTCTGTACGGTAATGCGACAGAGAGACGAGTGGTTATGACGCAATCGTTAGCCTATTTTTTACAAAAACTGTTTATACGGGGCCATAATGTAACATAGAAGGTAATGGAGCCCTTTATACATTGTTGTGTATCTTTAAAAATAAATAATGGACAAACGGAGTCTTTAAACACCTCAGATGTAAAGTTATTCGCTGTCAAAGTGACGCCAAAATGAATGGGAGTCAATGGGAATGCTAACGCAAGTGAAGTTCTGCTAAAAGATGGCAGCCCCCACCCGACTTCAACTTCCGGTCGAGTTCCTTGCCCCCTGATAGTAAGTCGGCAACTACGCTAGAATTGTAGTATGTTAGCGTAAAGGGGAACAGACATTCCGAGGGGAACAGAATCGACTGCTACACCAGCACCGCCGTGGCTAGTCACCTCCATGTGCTATGTTCATCTGTTCTTGCAAAATGTCGTCAGGTACTGTAGGCTTGGAAACTGAAGATACAGCACTAAACATGTCGGTTATTTTTGCACATGTTGAGGCATCAACCTCTAGAATTTTTATTCTTTTGGCCCGCAACTTCTCCGCAACCCCCATTGCGCTTTCCTTTCTGCACTGAGCCACTGACTGCATCTGACACAAGAAATGGAGGGGGAGGGGTGGAGCCTGTTAAGAGATGATTGGGCCAGTCCAGTGTCAGTATGGAAAATTAACCAATGGGCCGCTGTCCCTGCTTTATGGGCCAGTCGTTGTCCAATAAAAAAAAAATACAAATACAAAAAAAATATATTATATCGACCGGCCCCCAAGTGTGTCGGCCCACCGGGCATTTGACCGGTATGCCAGATTACCAGTCCAGCCCTGTATTTCACTGGTAAATGAATGATAAAGTACTACATTAAAACTTGTTTTGAAAAATGTCTTTGTCATTTGAATATTGAATATTGAAAGGGGGGCAAAGGGGGATTTTTTTTGTGAAAAATCTGGGATTTATTTTAGGCTATCGCCCAGCCCTAAGAGGAAGTAAAGAAGGCTCCCTTTCAAATCACTGAAGATGTCAATTAATGAATTACATTGTGTGCATTTTGTTGATTATGATGAGAGAACTTGAGTTTAATCGTGAGGACGTATATTAATCAGTCCATTCTTTAGAGTTTTAAAGATTTAGCTAAATCATGCAGGTTTAATTGATTCGTTTCTTGTTTTAAGCTAATTGGGGCTAAATAATGGTAACCAAATTATACAGTGCCTCATGTTTTACTAAAATTGAGGAAATAATTAATAAAACATGAAACAATTTCTTAATCAGTGTATTTCACAAATATATTTTCCCCAAGAAGTTATCTGTCAAAATAAAGGACAGGTAACAAATAACAAAAATGCATGTTGTTTTATTAAAGGAATTTTAAAATATAAATTAAAATACAGGCACTAAAATGGCTACCACTTTTAATGCTCCGATGCAACGTAAACCACACTTTCTTTTGAATAATATAACACATAATTCATGTAATATAAAGAATACTGCACACCTATTAAATGTGTCAGATCTAATATATGGTTTAATACCATGTAGATTAGAGAAAATATAAGCACAGGCTCAGGCACAGACTTGACATTTATCCTGCTTGATTTCGTTCTAAGACATGCACATTACTTCAAAAGTACCAAACTTTCATCTGTGAATATTAAATATTAAATATTTTAACTACAGGTTTTTCTTTCATTTTCCCTGACTGCAGTCGTCAAATGTAACACATTGGTGAGGCAAAGATGATGGCTATTTGCGATAATGTGCTTTGATGCGCTTGTTTGATAACTTGTGGTTAAAGCGCCACTCAGTGGTCAAAAGCTGCAAAGGCACTTTGCAGGCACCACGGGGGCGGAATGTGTGGCAGTAGAACCATCGTTTTGGATGGCCACCCACTGTAGTTCCCAGTTCCATTCTTAGCCTAGTCACGTTTTGCCTAGTTGCCTGTTTCCTGACCTTCTGCCTATGTTTCTTGGATTAACCCTTTGTCAGATCATTAGTGGCCGGTCTATGGTAATACAGTATATCTGGCAGGACATCCAAACACTCGCCTATCATTCAATTGATCTCAAATAGAGCATATCATATGAGAGATGGTGGACTGGCCATCTGTAGCACCGGGAGTTTTCCCAGTGGGCCGCTGCACAACACTGTCCATTGTGTAAATATATATAAAAAATGTATTGACACGCTGACAAAGACGAAAGGTGTCATTAATTTAGCATGCTCAGTGCAGTGGCCCAAAAGTGCTTGTCAATGTCAAAACGCTGTCCTCACCCGGATGGCATGAGAAATTGGCAAGTGCTGCCTGTACAAGGATGGGGCAGGTTAAAGAAGTTACTAAATAAGAAGATCCGACTGGCCACACTTAAAGTTAGTACGCTCACTGGGTGCAGCCATGAACTAGAAGACATTCTGAGGAACAGGTGAGTCGACATTGCATGTATTTAGGAAACAAAATGAAAGGCAGCCAGGGTCATTCAGCGAGGGACATAAGATCATCTACTCTCTCTCTCTTAGCTGTCCATCATGTTCGATGATGATGCTTGCTCCAGGGATGGGAGTGAGAGGCAGGGGGTGTTTTCAGCTATGTTGCCACTGGTGCCACTTCTCGTATAGAGTCGTATAGAGTCCCATCCTTGAGCCGCACACTCTTTCACAGATGGAACAAGGGAAACCAGATACCAGGGTGGTACCACCCTCTGGTGTCTCTTGATGTGTCTCTCGGATCGTTGGTCTTGGTTGGTTTGATGTTTTTGACAGACTGCAGTGGGGCAGGTGACCTGCTATGCTGACCTGTCAAGTGCCAGAGATTTGAGCTGCATGAGGGGAATGTATGCTCGCTTTAGGAGGTCCTTGGTGTAGTCACTAAATCACATCTTTTGCCCTCCAGCGAAGTGCTTTGAGCCCATTAGTTGACTGTAGAGGACTCGGCGGAACAGGCGATGTTCAGGCATGCGTATGCGTATTCAGGCAACGCAAATGTTTTTTGGCCACTGCTGCTTCCATGCAGATTGAGTCAGAGTTGCTGAAGATGACTGTGTGAGGGATTAGAGCATCCCAGGAAAAATTGAGGATCTTCTGTAGGCAGCGGATATTGAAGGCCTCTAGGTTAGTAATGTGCTGGTGGTACGGGGTCCATGACTCTGCCCCATAAAGCAGAGTCATAGACATACAACGTCGTAAATCGTGACCTTGGTACTGATCTTCAATTACAGTTTTCAAAACCCCTGCAGTGTAGGCATCCAAAAGATGATGAGGATTTATTTATTTGGGTGTATATTTTTTGTGTCAATGGAGCAGCATGATGTCAAGGTGGAGCTGAGGTAGGTAAATTGGAACACCATTTGTGTATGGGGGCAGGAATGGAGAGATAGGACATGACCTCAGTTTTTATAGTGTAAACCTGTAGGCCAAAGATTTGTACAGATCTTTTGTACAGTAGATTTGTTTTGGCCTGCATCCCATTATCCAGCTGCTGTAGAATGCTGAGAAACTAAGGGGGTACTTGGGACGTTTTTTCAGAGCAGCTCATGGTTGATGGTGTCAAAAGCTTTGCTGAGGTCGATGAACACTAAATAGAGGTCTTATTGCTGTTCTCAGCACTTCTCCAGCAGCACCCTCAAGACAAAAATCATGTCTGTCCTGGATCTGGAGTTCCAGAAACCACACTGAGTTTCCGGAAGCACAGCTTCTGAGATTTGCTCGACCAATCTGCTGAGCATGATCTTGGCCAGGATGGAAAGGAGAGATATCCTGCGCCTTTACCACAGACTGCTCTGTCTCCTTTCTGCTTATAAATGACCAGGATGTTAGCATCCTTCCAGTGCTGTGGGAGGGACCCATGTTCCCAGATGTTTTGGATCAAGAGTTGCAGATGCCTCGAGAGGATGAATCCCCTATGTTTGAAAAAATCTGCAGTGATTCTGTCGGGTCCAGCGCATTTGTTGTTCTTCAGCCATGCAATGGCTTGCTAGAGTTCAGAGTAAAGTGGTGGGGTGTCCAGGAGCATGGTTGGAGGCAGGTCTGGAAGATTATCCAGGATATGTTGGTCAGCAAGAAGGTGTGCATAGGCAGTGATTAGGGTGGGAGTGTGGGTGCGAAGACCTCACTCTCACCATCTTCACTCCTACCAGATGAATCTCCAGTGGCATGAGATAACCCATAACAACCTTCTACTGGCAGGAAGTTGCAGGGGCTGGCGGTAGTTTGGTCAGTTGGACTCTGCCTATGCCTGCCCCCAGGTGCAGGTTTGTCTTCAGGGTTTGCTCCTCTAGCCATGACACCCTCTTGAGGTTCACCCACTTGGCTGTGGGGTTGCCTTCTTCCACCTTCCCAGCCATTATAATGGTTCACAAACCACCATCTTCCGTCTGCGCCATCGTCGGGGTCTTCACTATTTACCCATAGCTGGGGCTATTTGCACCATAGGTGGGACTGTGGTTGACGGGCATCAGGGCATTACCTCTGTTCAACCACTGTTCATATTATACCATGCTATGCCTCTCAAATTGCCAGCCCAGAGGATGTGAAGGATGAATTCTGGGAATGCCTTGATACCCAACTCAGAACATTGGGACCAGATGAGCATGTCCTGATTGACGGGGTTTTAAATGGGCATGTAGGCTCAGCAATGGATTGATACGAGCAGTACCATGGTTTTGGAACCCAAAATGATGATGGATGCCGCATCTTAGAATGTGCTGAGGTGCATGACTTTGCCATTGCAAACAAATTTTTTTAAGAAGAGACCCTCTTACCTCACAATCTATTCCAGTGGAGGGCGCTTTACACAGATCGACTATAGGATGCTATGTCGGTGAGACTTGAGGCTAGTGCTTGATATCCAAGATGATCCCCTCAGATGATATAGTTCCCCATCAGCGGCTCATCCTCAATGTCTGGTTCTGCTTGCAGCAAAACTACATTTGCAGAAGACAGAGAATGAACAAATTAGATGGTGGAAATGGTCTGAACAGAAGAATGAATTGTTAACAGGCCTCAATGCCATTAATATCAACACTAAACAACCAGTGAAGATTTTCTGGAATGTAATCACTGCCTAAATCCATAAAAGGTCCATCAATGTGCTAGAAAAGATGAGGCAGGGAAGGCGGTTTATTGACAAGGCAATTTGTTGGTGGACAGAGAAAGGCCTGGTTTCAAACACGCCTTGCCACCAATTTGCTGCAATACAAGAGTCTTAGATCAGTGGCAAAGCTGGAAGTAACAAAAGCCAAGGGCAAAACACTCCAATGACCTGTATGACAAACTGGATTTGCAGGAAGAGACGAACAAGATCTATGCCTTGCTAGCTTCTGCCAAAAGTCCTCCCAAACCATTGGCTGTGTGGTGCATGATAATGATGCAAACCGTCAGCTTCGGACATCTCCGAAGTATTGCCAGAACCACTCAAAATCAGTGCGCTTTCGTCAAGGGATGCGTAAGGAACTATGCTATCCACGCTGCCCAACTACTTGTGAAGAAATATATCCACATGGCATTCTTATACTTAGAGAAGGCATTTGATTGGGTCCCCCATGAATTGATTTGGAATGCCCTACGGTCGCATCAGATCCCTGAGGCCTTTGTCCGATGGACTGAACTCCTCTACCATGACACTGTCAGCATAATGCACTTCCCTGTGGGAATCTCGTCATTCTTCAGTGTTAGCACTGGAGTTCATCAAGGATCGTTTCCTTTCACCCTTTCTATTCACCTTATGTACGGATATGGCAATGACAGATATCCAGTCAACACATCTGTGGACACTCCTCTACACTGATGATGTTCTACTTAGACTCTCAATGACCAAGTGCAAAAGTGGAAAGATCGGCTGAATGAAAAGAGACTGCGGCTCAATCTTACAAAGACCGAATATATGGAATGTGGACTACAAACCGCAGGTAGCATTATAGTCAATGGTCAAGACCTGAAGAAAGTGACATTTTTCTAATATTTCAGCTCCACTCTCTCTCAGAAACAAATCAGTGCTGCCCCTGTGGATGGCCTAGACAGGAAGAAGTGTAAAGCGATGTGCCAAACATTGGACCCTGCACAAATGCGGAATAAATTCAAGTCAAGTCAAGTCACCTTTATTTATATAGCGCTTTAAAAAATATATAAATTGCGTCAAAGCAACTGAACAACATTCATTAGGAAAACAGTGTTTCAATAATGCAAAATGAAAGTTAAAGGCAGTTGATCATTGAATTCAGTGATGTCATCTCTGTTCAGTTTAAATAGTGTCTGTGCATTTATTTGCAATCAAGTCAATGATATCGCTGTAGATGAAGTGACCCCAACTAAGCAAGCCAGAGGCGCCAGCGGCAAGGAACCGAAACTCCGTCGGTGACCGAATGGAGAAAAAAACCTTGGGAGCAACCAGGCTCAGTTGGGGGGCCAGTTCTTCTCTGACCAGATAAAACCAGCAGTTCAATTCCAGGCTGCAACAAAGTCAGATTGTGCAGAAGAATCATCTGTTTCCTGTGGTCTTGTCCTGGTGGTCATCTGAGACAAGGTGTTTACAGGCGATCTGTATCTGGGGCTCTAGTTGTCCTGGTTTCCGCTGTCTTTCAGGGATGTAGAGGTCCTTTCTAGGTGCCAGTCCACCATCTGGTCTGGATACGTACTGGATCCGGGTGATTGCAGTGACCCTCTGATCTGAATACAGACTGGATCTGGTGGCTACGGTGACCTCGGAATAAGAGAGAAACAGACTAATATTAGCGTAAATGCCATTCTTCTAATTATGTAGCAAGTACATCGGGTGTTATGGTAAGTGTTCCTGGTTTCCGGTTTACCTAATTAATGCAGCCTTAAATTCTTTTAACGGATTTGGATATTAAAAGCATATTAACGTTATGTGTAAGCCAGTTTAAAGAGATGGGTCTTTAATCTAAACTGCAAGAGTGTGTGTGCCTCCCGAACAATGTTAGGTAGGTTATTCCAGGGTTTAGGCGCCAAATAGGAAAAGGATCTGCCACCCGCAGTTGATTTTGATATTCTAGGTATTATCAAATTGCCTGAGATTTGAGAATGTAGCGGATGTAGAGGATTATAATGTAAAATAAGCTCACTCAAATACTGAGGTGCTAAACCCTTCAGGGCTTAGTAATAAGGAATATTTTTAAATCTATACGATGTTTGAAAGGGAGCCAGTGCAGTGTTGACAGGACCGGGCTAATATGGTCATACTTCCTGGTTCTAGTAAGAACTCCTGCTGCTGCATCTTGGAGTCGCTGTAGTTTGTTTACTAAGCATGCAGAACAACCACCCAATGAAGCATTACAATAATCTAACCTTGAGGTCTTAAATGCATGGATTAACATTTCTGCATTTGACATTGAGAGCACAGGCCGTAATTTAGATATATTTTTGAGATGGAAAAATGCAGTTTTACAAATGCTAGAAACATGGCTTTCTAAGGAAAGATTGCGATCAAATAGCACACCTAGGCTCCTAACTGATGACAAAGAATTGACAGAGCAGCCATTAAGTCTTAGACAGTGTTTTAGGTTATTACATGCAGAATTATTAGGTCCTATAATTAACACCTCTGTATTTTTCTGAATTTTGCAGTAAGACATTACTCGTCATCCAGTTTTTTATATCGACTATGCATTCCATTCGTTTTACAAATTGGTGTGTTTCACTGGGCCGCGAAGGAAAATATAGAGCTGAGTATCATCAGCATAACAGTGAAGGCTAACAACATACTTCTCCCAGGGGGACATATAGAGTGTGAAAAGTAGCAGCCCTAGTACTGAGCCTTGAGGTACTCCATACTGAACTTGTGCTCAATATGATACCTCTTCATTCACTGCTACGATTGATGACGGTCATATAAGTACGATTTAAACCATGCTAATGCACGTCCATTAATGCCAACAACGTGTTCAAATCTATGCAAAAGAATGTTGTGGTCAATTGTATCAAACGCAGCATGTAGATCCAATAGAACTAATAGAGAGATACAACCACGATCAGATGATAAGAGCATTTCATTTGTAACTCTAAGGAGAGCAGTCTCAGTACTATGATACGGTCTAAATCCTGACTGGAAATCCTCACATATACCCTTTTTCTCTAAGAAGGAATATAATTGTGAGGATACCACCTTTTCTAGTATCTTGGACACAAAAGGGAGATTCGAGATTGGTCTATTATTTACTAGTTCTTTGGGGTCAAGTTGTGGTTTTTTGATGAGAGGCTTAATAACAGCCAGTTTGAAGGTTTTGGGGAAATGAGGAATTCATAATAGTCAGAAGAGGATCTATTACTTCTGAAAGCACCTATTTTAGAAGCTTAGATGGTATAGGGTCTAACATACAGGTCCTTATAAAAAAATAGCATATTTTGATAAAGTTCATTATTTTCCATAATGTGATGATAAAAATTCAACTTTCATATATTTTAGATTCATTGCACACCAACTGAAATATTTCAGGTCTTTTATTGTTTTAATACTGATGATTTTGGAATACAGCTCATGAAAACCCCAAATTCCTATCTCAAAAAATTAGCATATTTCATCCGACCAATAAAAGAAAATTGTTTATAATACAAACAAAAGTCAACCTTCAAATAATTATGTTCAGTTATGCACTCAATACTTGGTCGGGAATCCTTTTGCAGAAATGACTGCTTCAATGCGGCGTGGCATGGAGGCAATCAGCCTGTGGCACTGCTGAGGTGTTATGGAGGCCCAGGATGCTTCGATAGCGGCCTTAAGCTCATCCAGAGTGTTGGGTCTTGCGTCTCTCAACTTTCTCTTCACAATATCCCACAGATTCTCTGTGGGGTTCAGGTCAGGAGAGTTGGCAGGCCAATTGAGCATATCAATACCATGGTCAGTAAACCATTAACCAGTGGTTTTGGCACTGTGAGCATGTGCCAGGTCGTGCTGAAAAACGAAATCTTCATCTCCATAAAGCTTTTCAGCAGATGGACGCAATAAGTGCTCCAAAATCTCCTGATAGCTAGCTGCATTGACCCTGCCCTTGATAAAACACAGTGGACCAACACCAGCAGCTGACATGGCACCCCAGACCATCACTGACTGTGGGTACTTGACACTGGACTTCAGGCATTTTGGCATTTCCTTCTCCCCAGTCTTCCTCCAGACTCTGGCACCTTGATTTCCGAAAGACATGCAAAATTTGCTTTCATCCGAAAAAAGTACTTTGGACCACTGAGCAACAGTCCAGTGCTGCTTCTCTGTAGCCCAGGTCAGGCGCTTCTGCCGCTGTTTCTGGTTCAAAAGTGGCTTGACCTGGGGAATGCGGGACCTGTAGCCCATTTCCTGCACATGCCTGTGCACGGTGCTCTGGATGTTTCTACTCCAGACTCAGTCCACAATCTTCCTCACCGTCCGGTCACCTATTCTCGTTGTGCAGCGTTTTTTGCCACACTTTTTCTTTCCCACAGACTTCCCACTGAGGTGCCTTGATACAGCACTCTGGGAACAGCCTATTATTTCAGAAATTTCTTTCTGTGTCTTACCCTCTCGCTTGAGGGTATCAATGATGGCCTTCTGGACAGCAGTCAGGTCGGCAGTCTTACCCATGATTGAGGTTTTGAGTAATAAACCAGGCTGGGAGATTTAAATGCCTCAGGAATCTTTTGCAGGTGTTTAGAGTTAATTAGTTGATTCAGATGATTAGGTTAATAGCTCGTTTAGAGAACCTTTTCATGATATGCTAATTTTTGAGGTTTTCATGAGCTATATGCAAAAATCATCAGTATTAAAACAATAAAAGACATGAAATATTTCAGTTGGTGTGCAATGAATCTAAAATAAATGAAAGTTTAATTTTTATCATTACATTATGGAAAATAATGAACTTTATCACAATATGCCAATTTTTTGAGAAGGACATGTACATGTTGTTGGTTTAGATGATTTAACAAGTCTTATACAGTTCTTCCTCTCCTATAGTAGAGAATGAGTGGAACTGTTCCTCAGGGGGTCTATAGTGCTATAGTCTATACTGTCTGATGCAAAACTGTAGCTGATGTCTGAATGGTTACAATTTTATCTCTAATAGTATCAATTTTAGAAATAAAGAAGTTCATAAAGTCATTACTGCTGTGATGTTGGGAAATGTCAACACTTGTTGAGGCTTTATTTTTCGTTAATTTAGCCACTGTATTGAATAAATACCTGGGGTTATGTTTGTTTTCTTCTAAAAGAGAAAAATAATCAGATTTAGCAGATTTTAATGCTTCTCTGTAGGATAGATTATTTTCCCGCCAAACAATACGAAATACCTCTAGTTTTGTTTTCCTCCAGCTGCGCTCCATTTTTCGGGCTGCTCTCTTTAGGGTGTGAGTATGCTCATTATACCATGGTGTCATACTGGTTTCCTTAACCTTCCTTAAGTGTAAAGGAGCAACTGTATTTAAAATGCTAGAAAAGAGAGAGTCCATAGTTTCTGTTACATCATCAAGTTGTTCTGAGGTTTTGGATATGCTAAGGAATTCGGATACATATGGAAGATAACTTAAAAAGCAATCTTTTGTGGTAGAAGTAGAATTTACAATTTTGGCTATATGAAGTTTGCACAAAACTAAATAATGATCTGAGATGTCATCACTTGGCTGCATAATTTCAACACTATCAACATCAATTCCATGTGACAGTATAAAATCTAGAGTATGATTTTGACAATGAGTAGGTCCTGAAATGTGTTGTCTAACCCCAATAGTTAAATGGTTAGTTCGCCCAAAAATGAAAATTATGTAATTAATAACTCACCCTTATGCTGTTCCAAACATGTAAGGCCTCGTTTTATCTTCGGAACACAGTTTAAGATATTTTAGATTTAGTCCGAGAGTCAGTCTATTGTTCGTTATCTGGCTTGGCTCGGTGTTCATCACAGCAGTTCAGTCAATGTACTGTTTGAGTAAATGAATTACTCCGGGATATCGGTTTGTTTGAACTCAGAGGGAGTGTCAGCCACATTAAAAAAGTTAACAGCTTAAGTCATTTGTGGATTAATGCGTATTAGAGATGCGAACCGTTTAAAACGATTCAGTTCGATTTGGTGAACTGAATGATTCGTTCGCGAACCGGAAATCCAGCTGCTTTGATTTGAACTCTCTCTCACACAGACACGGAAGAGAAGATAATGCTGAATAAAGTCGTCGTTTTTGCTATTTTTGGAACAAAATGTATTTTCGATGCTTCAAAAAAATCCAACGGACCCTCTGATGTCACATGGACTACTTTGATGATGTTTTTCTTACCTTTCTGGAGATGGACAGTATACCGTACACACAGCTTCAATGGAGGGACTGAGAGCTCTCGGACTAAATCTAAAATATCTTAAACTGTGTTCCGAAGATAAAAGGAGGCCTTACATGTTTGGAACAGCATAAGGGTGAGTTATTAATGACATAATTTTCATTTTTGGGCGAACTAACCCTTTAAAGTTCAGAATGTCTATAAATGCTGATCCCAATGCAACTTTTTCATTATCAACATGGATATTAAAATCACCAACTATTAAAAATTTATCTGCAGCCAGAACTAACTCAGATGTAAAATCACCAAACTAAAGTCACCAAATAAAGTCTTTATGGTGCCGTGGTGGCCTGTATACAGTAGCCAGTAAAAACATCACAGGGGATTTATCATTAACATTTGTTTCTCTGGATAATATTATATGAAGCACCATTACTTCAAACTAGTTATACCTGAAGCCCGCCCTCTGAGAAATCCTGAAAACGTTGTTATAAATTGATTGAAGCAACACCTCCCCCTTTGCCTTTTAGACATGGCTCATGCTTATAACAGTAATCTTGGGGGGGGGGGGGGGGTGGACTCATTTAAAATAATGCAATCATCAGGTTTTATCCAGGTTTCTGTCAAACAGAGCACATCTAGATTATGATGAATTTATTTGTTGAACCTCAATTAAATTGTTACTCTTAACTTGGTTTGGACGTTTTTTGTATTTTCTAGGTGGGGGAACAGACACAGTCTCTATAGTGTGATATCTAGGTGAAAGAGTCTCTATGTGCTGAGAATTAACTGACGAGAGGCAGCTAGCAGACGGTCGGTTTAGCCAGTCGTTCTGCTTCCTGACCTGGGCCCCAGTTAGTCAAGTACTAATAAACACTATGAAAGAGATGAATTTTCAGGAATGAAAACTTCTACTGGCCTTTTCAATTTATTTTAGATTTTAATGACATTTACATTATTCTTCACAATGTACAGCCGTGGCCAAAGTAAAAAAATAAAAAATAAATTACAAATATAAATGTTCACAAATTCTGGTGCTTTCTTTTTTCTTTTTCTTTTTTGTGATCTTTATGTTAGATATTACTATTCTATACTGAAGTACAATTACAAGAATTGTATGAGTGTCAAAGGCTTCTGTTGACAATTACAATAAGTTTAGGCAAAGACTTTTTAGGCAAAGTATTTTCAGTGCTGAACCTTCTTTTTCAAGACCTCTGCAATTCACCCCGGAATGCTGTCAATCAACTTATGGGCCACATCCTGACTGATGGCAGCCCATTCCAGGATTTATGGGGTTTTATTTGTCCACTCCACGTCTTGAGGATTGACCTCAAGTTCAATATGTGATTAAGGTCTGGGGAGTTTACTGGCCATGGACCCAAAATGTTGATGTTTTGTTCCCCGAGTCACTTAGTTATAACTTTTGCCTTATGGCAAGTTTCTCCATCATGC